>NW_027591660.1:75000-79054 GCF_964213995.1 Mustelus asterias
CGCCCTGTGTCTCTCTCTCGCCCTGTGTCTCTCTCTCGCCCTGTGTCTCTCTCTCGCCCTGTGTCTCTCTCTCGCCCTGTGTCTCTCTCTCGCCCTGTGTCTCTCTCTCGCCCTGTGTCTCTCTCTCGCCCTGTGTCTCTCTCTCGCCCTGTGTCTCTCTCTCGCCCTGTGTCTCTCTCTCGCCCTGTGTCTCTCTCTCGCCCTGTGTCTCTCTCTCGCCCTGTGTCTCTCTCTCGCCCTGTGTCTCTCTCTCGCCCTGTGTCTCTCTCTCGCCCTGTGTCTCTCTCTCGCCCTGTGTCTCTCTCTCGCCCTGTGTCTCTCTCTCGCCCTGTGTCTCTCTCTCGCCCTGTGTCTCTCTCTCGCCCTGTGTCTCTCTCTCGCCCTGTGTCTCTCTCTCGCCCTGTGTCTCTCTCTCGCCCTGTGTCTCTCTCTCGCCCTGTGTCTCTCTCTCGCCCTGTGTCTCTCTCTCGCCCTGTGTCTCTCTCTCGCCCTGTGTCTCTCTCTCGCCCTGTGTCTCTCTCTCGCCCTGTGTCTCTCTCTCGCCCTGTGTCTCTCTCTCGCCCTGTGTCTCTCTCTCGCCCTGTGTCTCTCTCTCGCCCTGTGTCTCTCTCTCGCCCTGTGTCTCTCTCTCGCCCTGTGTCTCTCTCTCGCCCTGTGTCTCTCTCTCGCCCTGTGTCTCTCTCTCGCCCTGTGTCTCTCTCTCGCCCTGTGTCTCTCTCTCGCCCTGTGTCTCTCTCTCGCCCTGTGTCTCTCTCTCGCCCTGTGTCTCTCTCTCGCCCTGTGTCTCTCTCTCGCCCTGTGTCTCTCTCTCGCCCTGTGTCTCTCTCTCGCCCTGTGTCTCTCTCTCGCCCTGTGTCTCTCTCTCGCCCTGTGTCTCTCTCTCGCCCTGTGTCTCTCTCTCGCCCTGTGTCTCTCTCTCGCCCTGTGTCTCTCTCTCGCCCTGTGTCTCTCTCTCGCCCTGTGTCTCTCTCTCGCCCTGTGTCTCTCTCTCGCCCTGTGTCTCTCTCTCGCCCTGTGTCTCTCTCTCGCCCTGTGTCTCTCTCTCGCCCTGTGTCTCTCTCTCGCCCTGTGTCTCTCTCTCGCCCTGTGTCTCTCTCTCGCCCTGTGTCTCTCTCTCGCCCTGTGTCTCTCTCTCGCCCTGTGTCTCTCTCACTCCCTGTGTCTCTCATTCCCTGTGTCTCTCATTCCCTGTGTCTCTCATTCCCTGTGTCTCTCATTCCCTGTGTCTCTCACTCCCTGTGTCTCTCACTCCCTGTGTCTCTCACTCCCTGTGTCTCTCACTCCCTGTGTCTCTCACTCCCTGTGTCTCTCACTCCCTGTGTCTCTCACTCCCTGTGTCTCTCACTCCCTGTGTCTCTCACTCCCTGTGTCTCTCACTCCCTGTGTCTCTCACTCCCTGTGTCTCTCACTCCCTGTGTCTCTCACTCCCTGTGTCTCTCACTCTCTGTGTCTCTCTCTCCCTGTGTCTCTCTCTCTCTCCCTGTGTCTCTCTCTCTCTCCCTGTGTCTCTCTCTCTCTCCCTGTCTCTCTCTCTCTCCCTGTGTCTCTCTCTCTCCCTGTCTCTCTCTCTCTCTCCCTGTCTCTCTCTCTCTGCCTGTGTCTCTCTCTCCCTCTCTCCCTGTGTGTGTCTCTCTCTCTCCCTGTGTCTCTCTCTCTCTCCCTGTGTCCCCCACTCTCTCCCTGTGTCCCCCACCCTCTCCCTCTGTCCCCCTCTCTCTCCCTCTGTCCCCCTCTCTCTCCCTCTGTCCCCCTCTCTCTCCCTCTGTCCCCCTCTCTCTCCCTCTGTCCCCCTCTCTCTCCCTCTGTCCCCCTCTCTCTCCTGTCCCCTCTCTCTCCCTCTGTCCCCCTCTCTCTCCCTCTGTCCCCCTCTCTCTCCCTCTGTCCCCCTCTCTCTCCCTCTGTCCCCCTCTCTCTCCCTCTGTCCCCCTCTCTCTCCCTCTGTCCCCCTCTCTCTCCCTCTGTCCCCCTCTCTCTCCCTCTGTCCCCCTCTCTCTCCCTCTGTCCCCCTCTCTCTCCCTCTGTCCCCCTCTCTCTCCCTCTGTCCCCCTCTCTCTCCCTCTGTCCCCCTCTCTCTCCCTCTGTCCCCCTCTCTCTCCCTCTGTCCCCCTCTCTCTCCCTCTGTCCCCCTCTCTCTCCCTCTGTCCCCCTCTCTCTCCCTCTGTCCCCCTCTCTCTCCCTCTGTCCCCCTCTCTCTCCCTCTGTCCCCCTCTCTCTCCCTCTGTCCCCCTCTCTCTCCCTCTGTCCCCCTCTCTCTCCCTCTGTCCCCCTCTCTCTCCCTCTGTCCCCCTCTCTCTCCCTCTGTCCCCCTCTCTCTCCCTCTGTCCCCCTCTCTCTCCCTCTGTCCCCCTCTCTCTCCCTCTGTCCCCCTCTCTCTCCCTCTGTCCCCCTCTCTCTCCCTCTGTCCCCCTCTCTCTCCCTCTGTCCCCCTCTCTCTCCCTCTGTCCCCCTCTCTCTCCCTCTGTCCCCCTCTCTCTCCCTCTGTCCCCCTCTCTCTCCCTCTGTCCCCCTCTCTCTCCCTCTGTCCCCCTCCTCTCTCCCTCTGTCCCCCTCCCTCTCTCGCTCTGTCCCCCTCCCTCTCTCGCTCTGTCCCCCTCCCTCTCTCGCTCTGTCCCCCTCCCTCTCTCGCTCTGTCCCCCTCCCTCTCTCGCTCTGTCCCCCTCCCTCTCTCGCTCTGTCCCCCTCCCTCTCTCGCTCTGTCCCCCTCCCTCTCTCGCTCTGTCCCCCTCCCTCTCTCGCTCTGTCCCCCTCCCTCTCTCGCTCTGTCCCCCTCCCTCTCTCGCTCTGTCCCCCTCCCTCTCTCGCTCTGTCCCCCTCCCTCTCTCGCTCTGTCCCCCTCCCTCTCTCGCTCTGTCCCCCTCCCTCTCTCGCTCTGTCCCCCTCCCTCTCTCGCTCTGTCCCCCTCCCTCTCTCGCTCTGTCCCCCTCCCTCTCTCGCTCTGTCCCCCTCCCTCTCTCCCTCTGTCCCCCTCCCTCTCTCCCTCTGTCCCCCTCCCTCTCTCCCTCTGTCCCCCTCTCTCTCCCTCTGTCCCCCTCTCTCTCCCTCTGTCCCCCTCTCTCTCCCTCTGTCCCCCTCCTCTCTCCCTCTGTCCCCCTCTCTCTCCCTCTGTCCCCCTCTCTCTCCCTCTGTCCCCCTCTCTCTCCCTCTGTCCCCCTCTCTCTCCCTCTGTCCCCCTCTCTCTCCCTCTGTCCCCCTCTCTCTCCCTCTGTCCCCCTCTCTCTCCCTCTGTCCCCCTCTCTCTCCCTCTGTCCCCCTCTCTCTCCCTCTGTCCCCCTCTCTCTCCCTCTGTCCCCCTCTCTCTCCCTCTGTCCCCCTCTCTCTCCCTCTGTCCCCCTCTCTCTCCCTCTGTCCCCCTCTCTCTCCCTCTGTCCCCCTCTCTCTCCCTCTGTCCCCCTCTCTCTCCCTCTGTCCCCCTCTCTCTCCCTCTGTCCCCCTCTCTCTCCCTCTGTCCCCCTCTCTCTCCCTCTGTCCCCCTCTCTCTCCCTCTGTCCCCCTCTCTCTCCCTCTGTCCCCCTCCCTCTCTCCCTCTGTCCCCCTCCTCTCTCCCTCTGTCCCCCTCCCTCTCTCGCTCTGTCCCCCTCCCTCTCTCGCTCTGTCCCCCTCCCTCTCTCCCTCTGTCCCCCTCCCTCTCTCGCTCTGTCCCCCTCCCTCTCTCGCTCTGTCCCCCTCCCTCTCTCGCTCTGTCCCCCTCCCTCTCTCGCTCTGTCCCCCTCCCTCTCTCGCTCTGTCCCCCTCCCTCTCTCGCTCTGTCCCCCTCCCTCTCTCGCTCTGTCCCCCTCCCTCTCTCGCTCTGTCCCCCTCCCTCTCTCGCTCTGTCCCCCTCCCTCTCTCGCTCTGTCCCCCTCCCTCTCTCGCTCTGTCCCCCTCCCTCTCTCGCTCTGTCCCCCTCCCTCTCTCGCTCTGTCCCCCTCCCTCTCTCGCTCTGTCCCCCTCCCTCTCTCGCTCTGTCCCCCTCCCTCTCTCGCTCTGTCCCCCTCCCTCTCTCGCTCTGTCCCCCTCCCTCTCTCGCTCTGTCCCCCTCCCTCTCTCGCTCTGGTCCCCCTCCCTCTCTCGCTCT
>NW_027591661.1:0-79042 GCF_964213995.1 Mustelus asterias
GCGCAATTCGGGGGGGGGCGCAATTCGGGGGGGGGCGCAATTCGGGGGGGCGCAATTCGGGGGGGGGCAATTCCAATTCGGGGGGGGGCAATTCGGGGGGGGCAATTCGGGGGGGGGGCAATTCGGGGGGGGGGGCAATTCGGGGGGGGGCGCAATTCGGGGGGGGCGCAATTCGGGGGGGCGCAATTCGGGGGGGCGCAATTCGGGGGGGGCAATTCGGGGGGGGGCAATTCGGGGGGGGGCAATTCGGGGGGCAATTGGGGCAATTCGGGGGGGGGCAATTCGGGGGGGGCAATTCGGGGGGGGGCCATTCGGGGGGGGGCAATTCGGGGGGGGGGCAATTCGGGGGGGGCGCAATTCGGGGGGGGCGCAATTCGGGGGGGGGGCAATTCGGGGGGGGCAATTCGGGGGGGGCAATTCGGGGGGGGGCCATTCGGGGGGGGGGGCAATTTGGGGGGGGGGCAATTCGGGGGCGCAAGTCGGGGGCGCAATTCGGGGGGGGCGCAATTCGGGGGGGGGCGCAATTCGGGGGGGCGCAATTCGGGGGGGGCGCAATTCGGGGGGGGCGCAATTCGGGGGGGGGCGCAATTCGGGGGGGGGCGCAATTCGGGGGGGGCGCAATTCGGGGGGGGCGCAATTCGGGGGGGGGCGCAATTCGGGGGGGGGGCAATTCGGGGGGGGCGCAATTCGGGGGGGGCGCAATTCGGGGGGGCGCAATTCGGGGGGGGGGGGGCGCAATTCGGGGGGGGGCAATTTGGGGGGGGGGCAATTTGGGGGGGGGAATTCGGGGGGGGGCAATTTGGGGGGGGGCAATTCGGGGGGGGCGCAATTCGGGGGGGGGGCAATTCGGGGGGGCGCAATTCGGGGGGGGGCGCAATTCGGGGGGGGGGCAACTCGGGGGGGGCAACTCGGGGGGGGGCAACTCGGGGGGGGCGCAATTCGGGGGGGGGCGCAATTCGGGGGGGGCCCAATTCGGGGGGGGCCCAATTCGGGGGGGGGCGCAATTCGGGGGGGGGGCGCAATTCGGGGGGGGGCGCAATTCGGGGGGGGGCAATTTGGGGGGGGGGCAATTTGGGGGGGGGCAATTTGGGGGGGGGGGGCAATTCGGGGGGGGGGGGGCAATTCGGGGGGGGGGGCGCAATTCGGGGGGGGGCGCAATTCGGGGGGGGCGCAATTCGGGGGGGGGCGCAATTCGGGGGGGGCGCAATTCGGGGGGGGCGCAATTCGGGGGGGGGCGCAATTCGGGGGGGGGCGCAATTCGGGGGGGGGCGCAATTCGGGGGGGGCGCAATTCGGGGGGGGGCGCAATTCGGGGGGGGGCGCAATTCGGGGGGGGGGGCAATTCGGGGGGGGCGCAATTCGGGGGGGGGCAATTCGGGGGGGCGCAATTCGGGGGGGGCAATTCGGGGGGGGGGGAATTCGGGGGGGGGGGAATTCGGGGGGGGCAATGCCGGGGGGGGGGCAATGCCGGGGGGGGCAATGCCGGGGGGGGCAATGCCGGGGGGGGCAATGCCGGGGGGGGGGCAATGCCGGGGGGGGGGGCAATGCCGGGGGGGGGGGGCAATGCCGGGGGGGGGGGGCAATGCCGGGTGGGGGGGGGCAATGCCGGGTGGGGGGGGCAATGCCGGGGGGGGGGGGCAATGCCGGGGGGGGCAATGCCGGGGGGGGGGGCAATGCCGGGGGGGGCAATGCCGGGGGGGGGCAATGCCGGGTGGGGGGGGGCAATGCCGGGGGGGGGGGGGCAATGCCGGGGGGGGGGGGGGGGGGAATGCCGGGGGGGGGGGGGGGGGGAATGCCGGGGGGGGGAAAGATTGAGACAGAGAGAAAGACAGACACAGAGAGAGAGAGAGAGAGAAAGAGCGAGAGAGAAAGAGCGAGAGAAAGACACACAGGCAGAGAAAGACAGAGAGAGAGAGTGAAGGACAGAGAGAGAGAGAGAGAGAAAGAGCGAGAGAGAAAGAGCGAGAGAAAGACACACAGGCAGAGAAAGACAGAGAGAGAGAGTGAAGGACAGAGAGAGAGAGAGAGAAAGAGAGAGAGACAGAGAGATAAAGAGAGAGAAAGGGAGAGAAAGGGAGAGAGAGACAGACAGAGAGACAGAAAGAGAGAGACAGAGAGAAAGAGAGACAGAGAGAAAGAGAGAGAAAGACAGAGAGAGAGAAAGACAGAGAGAGAGAAAGACAGAGAGAGAGAAAGACAGAGAGAGAGAAAGACAGAGATAGAGAGTAAGATTGAGAGAGAAAGATTGAGAAAGACAGAGCGAAAGATTGAGAGAGAGATTGAGAGAAAGATTGAGAGACAGAAAGATTGAGAGATAGAAAGACAGAGATTGAGAGAGAGATTGAGAGAGAGAAAGATTGAGAGAGAGATTGAGAGAGAGAAAGATTGAGAGATAGAAAGATTGAGAGAGAGATTGAGAGAGAGAAAGATTGAGAGACAGAAAGATTGAGACATAGAAAGATTGAGAGATAGAAAGATTGAGATATAGAAAGACAGAGATTGAGAGAGAGATTGAGAGAGAGAAAGGTTGAAAGAGAGAAAGATGGAGAGGGAGATTGAGAGGAGGCTGCAAACAGAGAGAAAAGCAGGGCTGAGGCGGGAAAGGTGCGGACAGAAAGTGAAGAGGTTCATACTCACCATCGCACATGTTTTCCCTCGGTGATCTCTCCAACTCCTTCCATCCCCTCTCCCATGGTGGGGAGAGAGATCCAGGAACAGGGGCTTTGTGCTGGGAAAGGGGGGGTTACAATATCAGAGCTGGAACTCCATGCAAGCACACACTGACTCACTCACTCACAAAGACACAGCTTACCTGATACTTACCAACCCACGTGTAGAGAGAGACTGGACAATGCATCGCCAGCCTTTTTATAACCTCACTGAGTCCCACACCTCCCCAATCAATCCTTATCCAACCACAGCTCCTCCACCTCACCTGAACACACCTCCTCCTACCTGGCCCAGTCCAACACCAACCTGTCTCTGAGTGTGTGGGGGGGTGTTTGTGTGTGGGGGTTAGTGAGCACCAGGCAAATGGTTTATCCCAAGGCTCTCCCTCCCCCCCACTCCCAGCTTCACATCACCAGCACTGGGAGCTGAGAGAAGATGGGTTTCAATTAACTCGCAGCCCTGCACTGCCAGAGAGAGAGAGAGGCCAGGTCTGAATGTGGATTGTACAACTTGTTCATCCAGGACTCCATCTGCTACAGGTTTGCACCCTTTGCTGATTCTTGCAAAATTCACTTTTCCTTAAGTTGCCTGAACTGAAACAATATCTTGCAAAGTTCTTTGTTGCTGCATTTACAAATCCCAGTTCTGATTTACAATCTGCCTGTTGTCTGTCCGGGTGTCTGAATGTGTGTGTGTGCCCTGTGCTTAGTGGTTAATAATTCACCAGAGATCAGAGCTGCAAAATAAAGCGTTTCAACTTTTTTTAACAGAAGCACTGGCTGGGGGAGGGGAGGGAGAGAATGAGAGTGAAGTTTCTGTCTGATAAATGCTGTAAATGTGTCTTTAACCAGCAGCTCTGCAGAGAGACAGATGCAGGATTTTAAACTCTCTGGGAGCTGCAGGCAGGGACTCACACACACACACACACACACACAGATAGACATCAGCTCCTGTTTCACACCAACAACCAGGCTGGAGTCTATGCAGCTAATTTCCATCCAGAAATGTACTTGATCCATGAAGTCAGTGAGGGTTACATTCCCATGACTTCCCATTCAGTCCAATCCAGCTCAGTTTGTTGGAATGCAGTGTGGGAGCCTCTGAGGGAGTTTGGCTCTGTGGGGGGGGTTCACTTTTCTCTCATTCAATCTCTCCTGTCTTCCACCCTCTCACAGACCTTCCTTTCGTCCCTGTCCCACCCGCCCCTTTCTCCAAACCTGTTACATTCCTAACTTTCCCCAGTTCACAGGAAAGGTCACAGAGCTGACATGTTAACTCTGTTTCTCTCTCTCTCTCCGCACAGATGCTGCCGAACCTGCTGAGTTTAATTCCAGCATTTCCCTGTTTTCTAAGATTTCACAGAATAGTGTTGGTGCAGGAGGAGGCCATTTGGCCCATCGTGTCTGCACCAGCTCTCCAATGTGCTGTTAAATCAGAGATTGGTGTAAAACTGGGATCTGTTCCTGACTGAGAGCAAAACGGCAGCTTTACATTTCCAACCTGAAAATAACTGGCCAATATTTTGTGCAGATTGTTACCAGATCCTTGCTTGTGGTCTATCCCTAACTGCCCTTGAACTGAGCAGCTTGCTTGCTGGGCCATTCCAGAGTCAACCACATCGTGTGGACCTGGATTCACATGAAAGACTTACAGGTCCTACCAGACCTGCTGAGATTTTCCAGCGTCCTCTGGTCTTATTCTGGAGTCGGATAAGTTCCTTCTCTAAAGGGCATCGGTGAACCAAATGGGTTTTAACGGCAATGGTTTCATGGCCATCACCAGGCCTTTAATGACAGATTTTTATTGAATTGAGATTTCACTATTTGCTGTGGTGTGATTGGAAGCTGTCTGCCCAGTGCATTACCCTCGGACTCTGGGCTCCCAGTCCAGTGACAATACCCCCACACCATCAGATTGAGAGCATTTGTGTGATAGTCCCCAGTCTACCACTTTCAGGCCGGTCTCAATATGTTTAAAATAAACCGTTTTAAAATAAATCAATTCAAGTCTAATTAAATACGAGTTGGAGGAATTCACAGGAGCCTGGGGCAGTTTTCTAACACATTACCATCTTTCTATAGATAAGGAATCAAGTATTGTACACAATACTCCAGATGTGGTCTCTCCAATGCCTTGCACACTGGAAACATACTGGAATTTAGAAGAATGAGAGATCACTGACAAGATGATAAAAGGTGTGGATAAAGTAGACGTGGAGCGGATGCTTCCTCCTGTGGGGCATTCTAGGACGAGAGGTCACAGTCTTAGGATAAGGGGCAGCAAATTTAAAACAGAGTTGAGGAGAAACTACTTCTCCCAAAGGGTTGTGAATCTGTGGAATTCGCTACCCCAAAGAGCGGAGGATGCTGGGACAGTGAGTAAATTTAAGGAGGAGTTAGACAGATTTTTAATTGGTGATGGGTTGAAGGGTTATGGGGAGAGGGCAGGAAAATGGGGATGAGGAGCATATCAGCCATGATCGAATGGCGGAACGGACTCGATGGGCCGAATGGCCTAATTCTGCTCCTATATCTGAGGAATTTCTGACCCGTCCTATTTAATAATACATTCTCTCGTAATAAATGGTAACATTTTATGACATTTCTAATTAATTGCTGTACCTGTATATTAGCCCCTTTTGATTCATGCCCAAGGACGGCCCAATCCCTCTGTCCCTCAGAATGTTGTGATCTCGCACCATTTAGTTATTAAGTGTATTTTATATTCATCAGGCCAAAATGTACATTTTCACATCCGCCCACATAAACACAATTTGGCGAAGCTTTGCCAATTCACTGAACTATTTATGTCCCTTCATCGTCCCCTTACATCCTCATCACCATTTATTTTCCAATCTATCGTTGTGTCGTCAGCAAATTTAACATCCATATCTGCTCTGTAACATATCACTGTGTAATCTAACAATTAATCCAGTTCCCCTGGATTCCTGCTCTGTGACATTTCACTGTGTAATCTAACAATTAATCCAGTTCCCCTGGATTCCTGCTCTGTAACATATCACTGTGTAATCCAACAATTAATCCAGTTCCCCTGGATTACTGCTCTGTGACATATCACTGTGTAATCTAACAATTAATCCAGTTCCCCTGGATTACTGCTCTGTGACATTTCACTGTGTAATCCAACAATTAATCCAGTTCCCCTGGATTACTGCTCTGTAACATATCACTGTGTAATCCAACAATTAATCCAGTTCCCCTGGATTACTGCTCTGTAACATATCACTGTGAAATCCAACAATTAATCCAGTTCCCCTGGATTACTGCTCTGTAACATATCACTGTGTAATCTAACAATTAATCCAGTTCCCCTGGATTCCTGCTCTGTAATATATCACTGTGTAATCCAACAATTAATCCAGTTCTCCTGGATTCCTGCTCTGTAACATATCACTGTGTAATCCAACAATTAATCCAGTTCCCCTGGAATTCTGCTCTGTAACATATCACTGTGTAATCCAACAATTAATGCAGTTCCCCTGGAATTCTGCTCTGTAACATATCACTGTGTAATCCAACAATTAATCCAGTTCCCCTGGATTACTGCTCTGTAACATATCACTGTGTAATCCAACAATTAATGCAGTTCCCCTGGAATTCTGCTCTGTAACATATCACTGTGTAATCTAACAATTAAAGCAGTTTTCCTACATTAATGCTCTGTATCACTTCACTGTGTAATCCAACAATTAATCCAGTTCCCCTGGATTACTGCTCTGTAACATATCACTGTGTAATCTAACAATTAATCCAGTTCCCCTGGATTACTGCTCTGTAACATATCACTGTGTAATCCAACAATTAATCCAGTTCCCCTGGATTACTGCTCTGTAACATATCACTGTGTAATCTAACAATTAATCCAGTTCCCCTGGATTACTGCTCTGTAACATATCACTGTGTAATCTAACAATTAATCCAGTTCTCCTGGATTACTGCTCTGTAACATATCACTGTGTAATCTAACAATTAATCCAGTTCTCCTGGAATTCTGCTCTGTAACATATCACTGTGTAATCCAACAATTAATCCAGTTCCCCTGGATTACTGCTCTGTAACATATCACTGTGTAATCCAACAATTAATCCAGTTCCCCTGGATTACTGCTCTGTAACATATCACTGTGTAATCCAACAATTAATCCAGTTCCCCTGGATTACTGCTCTGTAACATATCACTGTGTAATCCAACAATTAATCCAGTTCTCCTGGATTACTGCTCTGTAACATATCACTGTGTAATCTAACAATTAATCCAGTTCCCCTGGATTCCTGCTCTGTAACATATCACTGTGTAATCCAACAATTAATCCAGTTCCCCTGGATTACTGCTCTGTAACATATCACTGTGTAATCCAACAATTAATCCAGTTCCCCTGGATTACTGCTCTGTAACATATCACTGTGTAATCCAACAATTACTCCAGTTCCCCTGGATTACTGCTCTGTAACATATCACTGTGTAATCTAACAATTAAAGCAGTTTTCCTACATTAATGCTCTGTATCACTTCACTGTGTAATCCAACAATTAATCCAGTTCCCCTGGATTACTGCTCTGTAACATATCACTGTGTAATCTAACAATTAATCCAGTTCCCCTGGATTACTGCTCTGTAACATATCACTGTGTAATCCAACAATTACTCCAGTTCCCCTGGATTACTGCTCTGTAACATATCACTGTGTAATCTAACAATTAATCCAGTTCTCCTGGATTACTGCTCTGTAACATATCACTGTGTAATCTAACAATTAAAGCAGTTTTCCTACATTAATGCTCTGTATCACTTCACTGTGTAATCCAACAATTAATCCAGTTCCCCTGGATTACTGCTCTGTAACATATCACTGTGTAATCTAACAATTAATCCAGTTCTCCTGGATTACTGCTCTGTAACATATCACTGTGTAATCTAACAATTAATCCAGTTCCCCTGGATTCCTGCTCTGTAACATATCACTGTGTAATCTAACAATTAAAGCAGTTTTCCTACATTAATGCTCTGTATCACTTCACTGTGTGATCTAACAATTAATCCAGTTCTCCTGGATTATGTTTCCCTGTATCAATGTGTAATGGAACCCACTCCTGATACCGTGATCACACAAACACGGTGAGGGAGCTCCCTCTGGTGGTGATCTGAGGTAAATGGCCTCTGCTTGGGAGATCAGTGAATTCTCAGACTACTGGAGGATCTTTCTTGTTGCAGGATTATGCTGCTGTATTTTTCTTAGGAATAAGAAAAATACGCTCTGTAACATATCACTGTGTAATCCAACAATTACTCCAGTTCTCCTGGATTACTGCTCTGTAACATAATACGTAATACGCTGTAATTCAGTAATACGCTGTATTCAGTGTAATCCGGCAACAAGATCCTCCAGCAATTATAAATTACCCCTCTGGAACTTTTGTATCTCTCCCCTCTCACCTTAAACCTGTGCCCTCTAGTTTTAGACTCCCCTACCTTTGGGAAAATATATTGACTATCTCGCTGATCTGTGCCCCTCATTATTTTATAGACCTCTATAACATCACTCCTCAGCCTCCTACGCTCCAGAGAAAAAAGTCCCAGTCTATCCAGCCTCTCCTTATAACTCAATCCATCAAGTCCCGGTCGCATCCTAGTAAATCTTTTCTGCACTCTTTCTAATGTAATAATATCCTTTCTATAATAGGGTGACCAGAACTGTACACAGTATTCCAAGCGTGGCCTCACCAATGTCTTGTCCAACTTCAACAAGACGTCCCAACTCCTGTATTCTATGTTCTGACCAATGAAACCAAGCATGCCGATGCCTTTTTCACCACTCTGTCCACCTGTGACTCCACTTTCAAGGAGCTATGAACCTGTACCCCTAGATCTCTTTGTTCTGTAACTCTCCCCAGCGCCCTACCAAGTCCTGCCCTGGTTCGATCTACCAAAATGCATCACCTCGCATTTGTCTAAATTAAACTCCATCTGCCATTCGTCAGCGCACTGGTCCAATTGATCAAGATCCCGTTGCAATCAGAGATAACTTTCTTCACTGTCCACTATGCCACCAATCTTGGTGTCATCTGCAAACCATGCCACCTATATTCTCATCCAAATCATTAATATACATGACAAATAACAGTGGACCCAGCACTGATCCCTGAGGCATATCGCTGGCCACAGACCTCCAGTTTTAAAGAAAGCCCTCTACAACCACACTCTAGAACATAGAACATTACAGCGCAGTACAGGCCCTTCGGCCCTCGATGTTGCGCCGACCAGTGGACCCAATCTAAAGCCCATCTAACCTACACTATTCCCATATCATCCTTATGTTTATCCAATGACCATTTAAATGATTGATTGGTTTCTAGATGTTGAAAATATCAAGGGATATGGGTTTAGTGTGGGGAGAATGATGCTGAGGTAGATGAATGAATTATCTCATTGAATAGTTTAAAAGGCTCGATGAGCCAAATGGCCGACTGCAACTCCTCGTTGTCATGGTCTCTGTGTCCAGGACAGGAAGCAGTGAGCATGGATCTGTCAATCAGCCTCAATCAGCACCTTCAGGAGAATTGGGAGGGTGAGTATTAGATACAGCAGAGTGAGAATGGAGGGAGAGTGTGTGGGATGGAGATTTACAGCTTTTGAGGAATGGGAGAGGAAAGAATGTTCCATAGAAACTAGAATTGTCTTTTCTGAATTTCTATCCTGTCCTGACAATGATGACTTTTGTAAACTTGTTTTACAGGATATTGAAAGAGGAATCACAGGCCGAAATCTCAAACGTCACGTCGAGATCTGACAGAGTCATATTCCTTGGGAGCTGAATATCATCGTCCTTTGAATCTAGAAAGAGAAATGTTTGTCCAGTCTGTTGATTTGAAAAGATTTCAAACATCAGTGTGACTGGAAAAGCACCAACACGCTGCCACACTCGAGTGACCTTCATGTCAGCAGCTTTGTGCCACCGTCACCACTTAACTAGGTGTGTGGGGGGGCTGGCGCAATTCTCACCAGTCCACCCCCCACCTTTTCGAGCCTGTGGAGGAACCGCAGTACCCAGCGCCGCTCTATTTTCTCCAGGCCCGCGGAGGCATGCGAGCATGCCTTCACGGACCGGACGAGCTGCGCCAGGTCCGGCCAGCGGCCGAGGGCTAGCCGGATTATGTCGGAGCGACCGGAATGGTTACGGATAAAGACCCTGAGGTCCTTGGAGGGGATGAGGGACGACTCGGTGGGGGGCACGAGGGAGTCTCCCGCCTCGCTCTGGGCAGACTCTGAAAGTGTCCCCGTGCCCTCCACCGAGCCGCTGACCTCCTCAGGGCGGTCGCCCCTCGACTCCGAGTCCCCCGCCGCAGGACGTACGGCGGGCGGCACGGAGCCACCAACTAGCCCTAGCCCCTCCCCGATCCCACCCCCAGGATCGGTGGAGGAGGGGTTCCCCCCGGGCTCACCTTTCCCGGATTGCGGGCCCCCGTGCGACGGCGGCCCAGCCGCCCCCCCCGCCCCAGACGCTTGGACACCCCCCAGGTCCGGTGTATCCTTCGGACTGAGGTTGGGGATGTCCAGCGTCCAAGGTCGGGACGGAGAGGACGAGTGGATCGTCTCTTCGCCGCCGCCGCACGAGGACATGAACATTGGAGTGTCGCCCCAGTCCCCCGACAGACTGAAGAAGAACTCCGGGTTGTAACCGGCCGGGTGGAACGGAACCGTGGGGACCCCGCTGCCACCCGGCCCCGGAGACTCCTCGCCGGGGGACTGAGGCAACACATGCTTGGATTTACAGGGTGCCTTGCCCCCTTTTTTCTGGGGACAAGGCACAAAGACAGGTGGGGGCACGGCAGGAGATGACTCACAAGGGGGGAGGGGCACGCAGACCTCGAACTCTACGGTGCCCGAGGGGCCCCGCCTCTTTTTGTTAACCTGCCCTCGGGCAGGCGAGGCCCCTCGCCCTCCGCCCCTCTTCGCCTTGCCGCGCCCCCCCTGCTCTCCCGTCACTTCCCCCCGAGGTGGCGGCGTCGCCAGTTTTGCCGGCTCGGGGTCGCTTACCCCCCCATGCTCGGGCCCATGATCCCGGGCGCCGGACCCAGCACTAGGCCCCGGAGAGCCCACGGGCCCGGCAGATGGTGGTGGTGGTGGTGGGGGGGGGGCGCAGGTGGAGACTGAGGTGGTCCCCGAGCCGGCTGCCGGGGTGGTTGGGGTGTTTTCCCTGGGGGCCGGGGTTCCGGTACCCCCCTTCTTTTTTGTAGGTCCCTTATGGGCCTTTTGGCCGCGCGGGGGCTCCGCTCCCCCCCCCGCCGGCAGCTGAGGTGGCAGCTGCTGCCGGCGTGGCCTCCCCTCGCGGGGGGGCAGATGGTACTCGCTTGGGGGGAGAGGGGGCTGCGGTGCCAGCTGCGGCCGCCTTGGGTTGGTGGTCGGCAGCCTTGGAGACGGGGCAGTTTTTCCTCACGTGCCCCGCCTCCTTACAGGCATGGCACCGCACACCGTCCGCGGACCAAAAGACCCGGTACGTGGTCCCCTCGTGGGGGACATTGAAACCTCCCTCCAGTTCCTCCTCCCGGGCCAGGCGGACAAAAACCTGGCGCCGGAAGGAGTATATGTGGCGGAGGGAGGGGTCCCGAAGGCCGAGCGGGATCGGCTGCACCCCGGACCTGACCTCCCCCAGTAGATGGAGGTGGGGGAGGAGGAGCTCACTCGGTAGGAAGGGCGGGACGTTTGATATTACGATCTTGTGGGCGGTGGCCTCCAATGGGTCCACCGCCAGGAACGTCCCGCCCACCGTGAGCCCCTTTTCCAGGGCGAGGCGAACCGCCCGCTCGGCCTTCAGGAAGAATACGGCCCGGCCGTACATCTTAGAGGCCGCGACAATGGCTGAGGGGCTGACAACCCCAGCCATTGCCTTAACGCAGGCCTCGATAGACATGTCGGGGTGGGCGTAGCACTTCACCCCGAGCTGCCGCGTGATTAAAGAGAATGGCGGCAGGGCCTTGGGAGCGGCGGGGGCTCTGGCAGCCGCCACGCCCGCATAGGTGGGCCGAGAAGGCCCTGCCACCGGCGACGCTGGTGATGTCGCCATGGTATCAGGGGAAGTGCTACACCCACCCCGAGACTGCCCAGATGCACGGCAGGGCGTATATGTGGAGGGAAAAATAAGGGAGGGTGGGGTAGGTGGGTAGGGGTGTAGGTGTTCTCTCCCCGGAGTGAGAGAGGGAGAGAGGAGGTCAGAGCAGTGGGAGGGAGATGAGGCACAAGGCCGGTGCCCCAGTCAGGAGGGAAAAATAACACAATGATATTCAGGTTACAATAAATTGGCTAACTCCAGCAGGTTTCGATATCATATTTGGTTTCAGTTTCCCAACTGCAAATCCTCCTCTTCTAAAACCCTGGGAAATTGAGTTCGAACAGAAAAAAGGAAGTGAGAGAGAACCCACAAAAACACAAAGGCAGATTGTGAAATTGAGCTGAATGAATCTGATCATTTGTGGGGCCGGCGCGAGGAAAAAGTGACCATGAAAACTACTGGATTGTCACAATAATCTGACAGGTTCGGTAATGTCCTTCAGGAAACAGAACCTGCCACCGGCCTGCGCCTTCACAAGACTCTGGACACAATGGGTAAAGAGAGATAGAGAGTGAGAGATGGATTCATATATATACATGATGAGAGAGAGAGAGAGAGAGATTGCCCCAATACAAACATCACTCCCCAACCTCTCTATCCCCCTCCCCAGCAACTATCTGAAGCTAAATTAATGTCACAACATCACTGCCATCTTTTACCCAAAACTTAGCTTCAGACCCTGTCCCTCTATATTTAACCACCCCGTCTCTGACATCTCCTCCAGTCACACAACCCTGTGAGATGTCTGCACCGCTCTAATTGTGGCATCGTGAGCGTTCCACACGCAACATGACTTGCATCGATAAACTCTCATCTCCAACATTTCAATTGAAATTTCAAAGCTCAATGTCTTTGAAGCCGAATGGTCCAGATTGCCATGGCCTTCAATGTGAAGAAGTTGTTTGTGATGTGACTACAGAGGTTGTCTAGGAAACAATGACTGAACACAGGGGGTGAATGTGAGAAGCTGAAGTTTCCACTTGAAGACATTCCCAGTGTCTCTGAGCAGCTGAACTGGGGAAGCCTTTGGGCAGAGACTGTGCTGCTGCTATTGCCCTTCCTGGCCACCAGGCGTCGCTGTGACGCTGCCGGGGGCTGCCTGTGCGCATGTGCGGCACGGGAATGCTCCCAGAGGTCAGCGCGCGGGACGCCGCCGCATTGATGGCGTCTCCCCTGGCAACGCAATATGGCCGCTGGCCGCCTCCCTTGGCAACGCAAAATGGCCGCCGGCGGTGGGTGTCATTGCTGCGCATGCGCAGTGAGGTCTGTCTGCAGCCATTGTCCAGATTGCCCCCAGTGGATGGGGTTGGGATTGTGCAGCAGATGGAGCAACAATCCCAGTTTCAATAGGGGGACAGAAGCTGCAATGCTGCCCCCTGTTGGTCACTTCTCCCAGTCTCAGCATTGCAGAGTGTTTGAACAAGAGTGCATTGTCACAGCAGCACCTTGACCTTCAGTTTCAGTTTATTTATTAGTGTCAGAAGTAGGCTTACATTAACACTGCAATGAAGTTACTGTGAGAATCCCCTAGTCGCCCACACTCCGGCGCCTGTTCGGGTTACACTGAGGGAGAATTTAGCACGGCCAATGCACCCTAACCAGCACATCTTTCAGACTGTGGGAGGAAACCGGAGCACCCGGAGGAAAGCCACGCAGACACGGGGAGGGGACAGCACGGGGGAAAGCTCCATTCCAACTGTCCCTGGAGTGTCAGATTAACCTGGGTCACTCACGCACCCCCCGGCTAAGACTGACCTCCCTCAGACAGTGAGACCCTCCTGTATCACTCACCTTACTGTAGTCAGATACCCTCAGACTCAGCACTGGGCCCTGGGCGTGTTCTTTAAATGCTGCGATCTATCGTGGAGGAAAGAATTGGGAGGATTTTGATTTGATTTGATTTATTACTGTCGCGTGTATTGGGATACAGTGAAAAGTATTGTTTCTTGTATGCTGTACAGACAAAACATACCGTTCATAGAGTACATTGGGGAGAAGTAAAAGAGAGGGTGCAGAATGTAGTGTTGCAGCCATAGGTAGGGTGTAGAGAAAGATAAATCTAATATGTAGCAGGTCCATTCAAAAGTCTGAGGGCAGCAGGGAAGTTCTTGAGTCGGTTGGTACGTGATCTCAGACTTTGTATCTTTTTCCTGACGGAAGAAGGTGGAAGAGAGAATGTGTGCATGAGGTCCTTAATTATGCTGGCTGCTTTTCTAAGGCCACGGGAAGTGTAGACAGAGTCAATGAATGGGAGGCTCGTCTGCGTGATGGACGGGGCTACATTCACGACCTTTTGTAATTTCTTGCAGTCTTGGACAGAGCAGAAACCATACCAAGCCGTGATACAGAAAGGATGCTTTCTATGGTGCATCTGTAGAAGTTGGTGAGAGTCGTAGCTGACATGCCAAATTTCCTTAGCCTCCTGAGAAAGTAGACGTGTTGGTGGGCTTTCTCAATTATAGTGTCGGCATGGGGGGGACCAGGACAAGTTGTTGGTGATCTGGACACCTAGAAACTTGAAGTTGAGACCCAAATGACAAGTTGTCATAGTGTCATAGATGTTTACAGCATGGAAACAGGCCCTTTGGCCCAACTTGTCATGCTGCCCTTTTTCTTTTAACCCCTCAGCTGGTCCCAATTCCCCACATTTGGCCCATATCCCTCTACATCTATCTTACCCATGTAACAGTCTAAATGCTTTTTAAAAGATAAAATTGTGTCCATCTCTACTACTACCTCTGGCAGCTTGTTCCAGACGCTCATCACTCTCTGTGTGAAAAGATTGCCCCTCTGGACACTTTTGTATCTCTCCCCGCTCACCTTAAACCCATGCCCTCGAGTTTTAGACTCCCCTACCTTTGGGAAAAGATATTGACTATCTATTGTGTGTCAACCATAGAATAGCCACAGAATGAAGGAGGCCATTCAGCCCATTCAGCTGGTGTCGACTCTCTGCTAGAGCAATCGAGCCAGTCCCACTGCTCCACCTTGTCCCTGGAGCCCTGCAAATCTTTTCCCATCAGCTTCCCATCCCATTTCCTCCGGAAAGACAGCGAGGAGCAGAAAGGAAAGAGGGACTTGGGGAATGGAAAGTTTCATCTGATGTTCTTGTTGGCAGATGCTCTGTGGCGGATAAAGCTGGCAGCCTCCTCCAGAAAGCAGCACAGAGTGAATGGAAGGGGCAGAATGTGAGTGAGATGAGACACGAGAGAGAGAGAGAGAGGGGTGAAAGCTTTCTGTTTGTCAGCAAAAAAGCACAATGGTGGCCCTGTGTCCTTCAGGGAGCGGCCCAGGCCTCGCTCAAAGCCTGCCCTGTCCTCACACTCACTGGGAGACGGCCATTTCTAACATGTTGTCCATGTTTCTGAGCTGACACTGAGACAAACACAACAACAGCAACCACTATCCGGACAAGTCCTCACGGAGAATGAAATGTCCAAAGCCACTTCAAAGGAAGATTGCGCGGCAGGATTTGTCCCCGAGCTGTGGAGGGAGAGATTTGGATGGATGACCAGAAGCTGGGTCAGTGAGGTTGTGTTTTAGCAATGGAGGTCCAGAGAACAGAAAAGGCCCTTCGGCCCATTGCATCTGTGCCGGTCAAAGACAAATCACCCAACTTGGCTCACGGCCTGGTAAGCCTTGGCATTGCAAATGCATAGCTAAGCACTTCTTAAACGTTCTGAGGGTCTCTGCCTCCACCACCCTTTCAGGCAGAGAGTTCCAGACTCCCACCAGCTCTGGGTGAAAAAGGTTTTCCTCACATCCCCTGTAAACCTCCTGCCCCTTACCCTAAATCTATACCCCCTGGTCATTGATACCACCACCAAGGGGAAAGTTTTCTTCCCGTCTACTCTATCGATGCCCCTCATAATCTTATCCATCTCCATCATGTTCCCCCTCAGCCTCCTCTGCTCCAAGGAAAACAACCCCAGGGTGGAATCTTATCACCGTTCAGGCCGGCAGGATTTTCCCATCCCACTGCAGTGAAAGGAGATTTGGCTGGTCACCAGATTCTCCGACCTCGCTGAGCGGGAGTGTGGCGTCAACAGGTGGTAAGATCACACCCTCAGTCTATAAAATCTCTCTTCAGTTCGAGTGGCGGCACGGTAGCACAGTGGTTAGCACTGCTGCCTCACAGCGCCAGGGACCCGGGTTCAATTCCGGCCTCGGGTTACTGTCTGTGTGGAGTTTGCACATTCTCCCCGTGTCTGCATGGGTTTCCTCCGGGTGCATTGTCCATGCAAAATTGCCCTGAGGGTCCCACGATGTATAGGTTAGGGGGATTAGCGGGAAAATACGTGGGGTTACGGGGTAAGCCTGGGTAAGAGTCCGTGCAGATTTGATGGGTCGAATGGCCTCATTCTGGACTGTAGGGGTTCTATGATTCTATGAACTAAAACTTTCCAGGCCAGGCAACATCCCGGTGAATCTCCTCTGCACCTTTTCCAGTGCTATCACATCCCTCCTATCCTGTGCAATCCACAACTGCACAATTTATCGATGAGGTGCGGCACAGTGGTTAGCACTGCTGCCTCACAGCGCCAGGGACCGGGTTTGATTCCTGGCTTGGGTCACTGTCAGTGTGGAGTTTGTACATTCTCCCCGTGTCTGCGTGGGTTTCCACCGGGTGCTGTGGTTTCCTCCCACAGTTCGAAAGACGCGCTGGTTAGATGTATCAGCCATGCTAAATTCTCCCCAAGTTGCCCAAACAGGCGCCAGAGCATGGCAACTACGGATTTTCCACAGTAACTTCATTGCAGTGTTAATGTAACCCTACTTGTGACACTAATAAATAAACTTTTAAACCTGATACTCGATTCCCCCATGTTGGCCTTGTTCTGTGATCATTAATGTGGATGTTTCGATTATTCAATAGTTCTTTAAGGACAGCAGACACAGGGGAAAAAAAACATGTGACTCTGTACACAACAGATATATTTCAAGGGGATATTGCAGCCAGCTGTATCTGAGTGGGAGTAATCTTCCCTCAGAATCAGACAGATTGTGGGTTCAGCTCAGAGCCTCAAATACTAGGCCCTTAGCATCGATCAGAGACTCCACGCACAGCATGATGGGAGACTGGACAAAGGAAAGTGGTGTTGAATTTGTGAGCCTTGTTTTGTGGAAAGCTTTAGTGTTTGGTCAGAATGTTAATTTTTGAGTGGACCTACCATATATTAAGCTGATCTTTCTCTATACCCTATCGGTAACTGCAACACTGTATTCTGCACCCTCTCCTCTCCTTCTCCCGAATGAACTCTATGAACGGTATGTTTTGTCTGTGTAGCGTGCAAGAAACAATACTTTTCACCGTGTCCCAATACATGGGATAGGGCTACATGGTGGACCGTGTTTAGCACTGCTGCCTCACAGCACCAGGAACCCGGGTTCAATTCTCGGTTGGGAGTTGAGTTTGCACATTCTCCCTGTGTCTGCATGGGTTTCCTTCCACAGTCCAAAGATGTGCAGATTCGGTGGAATCCGAGACGCTACAGAAGCAGGGTAAAGATTTGAAAATGAAGTGTTTCTTACCCACTTTTAAAAGACAATCCACATTCGCACCAGTCACATTTCACACACTCTGCTCAGTCCTGTGTTGGGGGGTGTTTAGTGCGGGATCAGTGTTTGCTTTTCTCAAACCGCAGTGATATTCCCAACAAGGGCAAGAGGTTTCAGTGTTTAAACATGTAAACATTACAAAACTAAACCAGACAGAAAGTGATGAGGCCTCACACCTTCAATGGAGTCATCTTCGCTCAGAGTCAGAGAGATTGTGGGTTCAGGTCAGAGCCTGAAATACTAGGCCCTTAGCATCGAGACACACAGAGACAGAGAAACACAGAGACAGAGACAGATACAGAGAGACACACACAGATACATAGAGAGATATACACACAGAGGCAGAGAGAGACACACAGATCCAGAGAAGTACAGAGACAGAGAGACACACAGATACACAGAGGGATAGAGACAGAGAGAAATACAGAGACACAGATAGAGACAAAGAGACACACAGATACACAGAGAAAAACAGAGACAGAGAGAGATACAGATACAGAGACAGAGTGAAATATACAAATATACAGAGATACAGAGAGAGATACAGATACAGAGAAATACAGAGACAGACACACAGATACACAGAGAAATAGAGACAGAGAGACACACAGATACACAGAGGGATAGAGACAGAGAGAAATACAGAGACACAGATAGAGACACAGAGACACACAGATACACAGAGAAAAACAGAGACAGAGAGAGATACAGATACAGAGACAGAGTGAAATATACAAATATACAGAGATATATACAGAGAGACAGAGAGAGATACAGATACAGAGAAATACAGAGACAGACACACAGATACACAGAGAAATAGAGACAGAGAGACACACAGATACACAGAGAGATAGAAACAGAGAGAAACAAAGAGACAGAGAGAGACACAAATACAGAGACAGAGTGAAATATACAAATATACAGAGATATATACAGAGAGACAAAGAGAGACACAGGTACAGAGAAATACAGAGACAGATACACAGATACACAGAGAGATAGAGACACAGAGAGACGCACAGATACACAGAGAGATAGAAACAGAGAGACACACAGGTACACAGAGAGATAGAGACAGAGAGTCACACAGATACACAGAGAGATAGAGACAGAGAGACACACAGATACACAGAGAGATAGAGACACAGAGAGACGCACAGATACACAGAGAGATAGAGACACAGAGAGACACACAGATACACCGAGAAATAGAGACAGAGAGACACACACATAAACACACGAACAGAGAAATACAGAAAGAGAGTTTGGCAAAGTCAGATTTAATTTTCCATTCAATATTTATTTAAAAATTCAGAGAATATTTGACAGGAAAATTGATTTTAAAGTTAACAAAAGTGAATCTGACCTTTGAGCTTCATAATGAGATCAGAACCCCCCCCCCCCCCCCCCCCCCCCGCTCTGAGCTGCCCAATATCTGCACAGCTGTACCAGACACCAGAAAGAGAAAACCAGAGCTCAACATCACGGGAAATGAACAATTGTGAATAAGGAACGAGAAAAGTTATTAATTTATACCTGAGATTTAAACTACAGGAAAACTATTAACTACAATTACATTACAACAAAAGTTACCTTCTACATTTCACACTGAAAACTGAACTACCGCCCACAATTGTCTCAGTGACAGATTCAGAATGATAAACTGAGAGAATTTCACTGTTGGAGTCACCGACAGCAGATATTGTATTTGTGTCAATGAGGAATCTTAATAATCAGCTGAGGGACATCTACACCGTCCAAAATTCAACCCATCACTTGATCTGTAAAAGAAAGATACAATAATGAAGCAGATGTTTATGATGCGGGACATTAATGTTAGAGTTTTTAATCAATGAATCATTTAGAGATTTTTCAAATGCCTTCTGTCAGTTTGACAATCCACTCTGACACCAGTCACATTTCACACTCTCTGCTCAGTCCTGTGTTGGGGGGGTGTTTAGTGTGGGATCAACGTTTGCTTTTCTCAAACCGCAGTGATATTCCCAACAAGGGCAAGAGGTTTCAGTGTTTAAAAATGTAAAGATTTCAGAACAAAACCAGACAGAGAGTGATGAGGCCTCACACCTTCAATGTAGTGATTCCCCCAATCTTTCCTTTTGTATATTGCTTCCTTCCTCTGTCTGAAGTATTGGAGACGTCGACATCACTGAAACAATACAATCTCTCGGGACAATCACTGTAAACAGCTTCTGGAAGCAAAGTTAACACTTTAATCACCCAAAAAGGTGAATGTCCATTCAAACACCTCCCTCCCCATATCCTTGTAAATGCAAAGATAACTCCCATTTCCCCAAAGCAGGAAGATGTGAAATGGAAACATCTTCAGCTTTTTACACACTGCACTTTTCCACGGACCAAAATGTTTCAAAACATTTGCTGAAGTTTTGTTTTAAACTCTTTATCAATGTCCTTCCAGGTTTAGTGTGAAGGTTTGTGTTCCACACTGAGCCCCTCTCAGTCTCCACACGGAGCTTGTGTGTGTGCTGATGCTCCTGTCATTTTGGATGGATACTGTGTGAAGCTGCATTCTCTCCCAGTGAGTTTCTGATCTACTTCACTCTCTCTGCGGCTGGAGCAATGTCCAGCAGGCAGCAGAGGATGGCAGTGTATCACTGTCAGCACAATATAGACAAACAGCCTTTCGCAAGAGAGGCTTTGACCCTTTTTCAAACCAAATCCCCAATTTGATGTTTCCAGCTGCGCTGTTTACAATGCTGCTGAATATTGTGTGTCTTTGGTAAACTGGGATGTGTAGCATTCAGTCACATTAAGTGGTCAATAAATACGTCAACACTGTGTATATCTTTCTGTGTGTGTGTGTCAGCGTGCATGTGTGTCAATGTATTTAAATCTCAAAGGAAAATAGGAGCAGGTGTAGGCCATTTGGCCCATCGATCCTGCGCCAGCATTCAAACAGATCATGGTGCACGTACGCACACAAAACACGCACACACCAACACACACAAAACACGCACACACACAAAGCACGCACACACAAAGCACGCACACACACATAAAACACGCACACCCACAAAACACGCACAAACACAACAAACACACATAAAACACACACAAATCACACACACAAACACAATAAACACACACGCAAACCAAACACACAGTTAGCACTGCTGCCTCACAGTGCCAGGGACTCGGGTTCGGTTCTCACCTCGGGTCACTGTCTGTGCGGAGTTTGCACGTTCTCCCCGTGTCTGCGTGGGTTTCCTCCGGGTGCTCCGGTTTCCTCCCACAGTCTGAAAGACGTTCTGGTTCGGGTGCATTGGCCGTGCTAAATTGTCCCTCCGCGTCAGGGAGACTAGCTTGAGTAAATGCATGGGGTAATGGGGATAGGGCCTGAGTGGGATTGTGGTCGGTACAGACTCAATGGGCCAAATGCCCTCCTTCTGCACTGTAGGAGTCTAGGATTCGATGAAAACACACAGAAACAGATATTCTCACCCAGTAACACTCAGACGCACACAGTAATAAACACACACGGAAACATGTCCACGCACACACACAAACACGCATGATAACACACACAAACAGACACACACACACACACACACACACACACACACAGTCACAGATTCCTATTTTATTTCACACAATCGATTTGCCTCTTGAACATGCTGAATGATTGGGCTTCCACATCCCCCTGGAATAGAAAATTCCAAAGATTCACCACCCTCTGAGTGAAGAAATTCCTCCTCATCTCAGTCTTCAATGGTCTGCCCCTGATTCTGAGATTGTGTCCCCTGGTTCTAGTCTCACCAGCCAGGGGAAACATCCAATCTACATCCACCCTGTCACACCCTGTAAGAATTTTAAGTCTGTTTCAATGGGATCGCCTCTCATTCTTCAAGGGTTCAAGGCCGACTTGTGGACTTGATGGCCATGGAAGGTGTGCTCATAACGGGGCCAAACAGCTGGATTATCAAACAGTAAATCCTGCCGGATCTTGTATCAGTAAACTCTGCCCGAAACCTCCCTCAGTTATTACAATCTGGGCCTTGTATCAGTAAACTCTGCCCAAAACCTCTCTCAGTTATTACAATCTGGGCCTTGTATCAGTAATCTCTGCCCGAAACCTCTCTCTGTTATTACAATCTGGGCCTTGTATCAGTAAACTCTGCCCAAAACCTCTCTCAGTTATTACAATCTGGGCCTTGTATCAGTAATCTCTGCCCGAAACCTCTCTCTGTTATTACAATCTGGGCCTTGTATCAGTAAACTCTGCCCGAAACCTCTCTCTGTTATTACAATCTGGGCCTGGTATCAGTAAACTCTGCCTGAAACCTCTCTCAGTTATTACAATATGGGCCTTGTATCAGTAATCGCTGCCCTAAACCACTCTCAGTTATTACAATCTGGGCCTGGTATCAGTAAACTCTGCCCTAAACCACTCTCAGTTATTACAATCTGGGCCTTGTATCAGTAATCTCTGCCCGAAACCTCCCTCAGTTATTACAATCTGGGCCTTGTATCAGTAAACTCTGCCCAAAACCTCTCTCAGTTATTACAATCTGGGCCTTGTATCAGTAATCTCTGCCCGAAACCTCTCTCTGTTATTACAATCTGGGCCTTGTATCAGTAAACTCTGCCCGAAACCTCTCTCTGTTATTACAATCTGGGCCTGGTATCAGTAAACTCTGCCTGAAACCTCTCTCAGTTATTACAATATGGGCCTTGTATCAGTAATCGCTGCCCTAAACCACTCTCAGTTATTACAATCTGGGCCTGGTATCAGTAAACTCTGCCCTAAACCACTCTCAGTTATTACAATCTGGGCCTTGTATCAGTAATCTCTGCCCTAAACCTCTCTCAGTTATTACAATCTGGGCCTTGTATCAGTAAACTCTGCCCCAGTACACCAGAGACTGAAAGCAAGCATGCAGCTACAGCAAACAGTTAGGAAGGCAAATGATATGTTGGCCTTCATTGCAAGAGAATTTGAGGAAAGGAGCAAGGATGTCTTACTGCAGCTGTACAGGCCCTCGGTGAGACCACACCTGGAATATTGTGTACAGTTTTTGTCTCTGAAACTATGAAATGCTGCACTTACCATAGAGGGAGAGCAGCGGAGGCACACCAGACTGATTCCTGGGATGGCAGGATTGTCGTATGAGGAGAGATTGAGTCGACTGGGCCTGTATTCACTGGAGTTCCGAAGAATGAGAGGGGATCGAATTGAAATGTATAAATTCTGACCGGGCTGGACTGACTGAATACAGGGATGTTGTTTCCTCCAGCTGAGGGGCTGAGGGGGTGGGGAGAGGGGCGGTGGGGGGGGGGGGGGGGGGGGGGAGAGGCTGGAACAAGGGGTCACAGATGGTGAAACTTTGCAATATGTTTAATCTGTAGAAACCTATCCATCTCAGTCTGTGAACGATGACTGAGCCTCCACAGCCCTCTGGGATAGGGAATTCCAAAGATTTACAATCCTGGAAGCACATGGAATTCAGGAAACCTTGGCGAGATGGATCCGAAACTGGTTTAGTAATTGGACACAAAGGGTGGTGTTGGAAGGCTGTTTGAGTGGCTGGAGGCCGGTGTCCAGTGGTGCACCACAAGGCTCCATGCTGGGGGGCTCATTGTTGTTATACATAAATGAGACAGATGATAATGCGGGGGCAATGATAAGCAAGGTTCCAGATGACACCAAGATTGGTAGGATGGTTAATAGTGAAGAAGGTTGTAGGTTACAGGAAGATATCGCTGGGTTGGTCAGATAGGCAGAGCAGTGGCAGATGGTATTTGACCCTGATAGGTGCGAGGTAATGCACTTTGGAAGCAGTAACAAGGCATGGGAGTATTTAATGAGTTGCAGGACACTGGGAAGCTCAGAGGAACATATGGATCTTGGGCAATTATTCACAGATCCCTGAAGGCAGCAGAACAGGTGAATCAAGTGGTAAAGAAGGCAGATGAGACACTTGCTTTTATCAGTCATGGCGCAGAGTAGAAGAGCAAAGAGTTAATGTTGGAGTTGTACAGAGCGTTGGTTAGGCCACAGCTGGAGTACCGTGTGCAGATCTGGTCACCACACCAGAGGAAGGATATGATAGCACTAGAGGGGGTACAGAGGAGGCTCAGCAACAAGTTGCCTGGGATGGAGTATTTGAGCTATAAGGAGAGACTGGAAAGGTTTGGATTGTTTTCTTTAGAGCAGAGAAGGCTGATTGAGGTGTATAAGATTATGAGGGGTATGGACAGCGTGAATAGGAAACAGCTGTTCCCCTTGGTTGAGGGGACATAGTTTTAGGGCAAAGGGCAGGAGATTCAGAGGAGAGTTGAGAAAAACATTCACTCAGAGGGTGATGGGAATCAGGAATGTACTGCCTGGGAAGGCAGTGGAGGTCGGAAACCTTACAACCTTTCAAAAGCATTTGGATGAGCACTTGAAACATCACAACATTCAAAGATATGGTACAAGAGATGGAAAATTGGATTAGCACAACTTTAGTGGTAGTTACTGTTGGTGCAGACTCAATGGGTCGAAGGGCCTTTTCTTCACTGTACCACTCTATGACTCTGAGGGAAGAAATTCCTCCTCACAGGAAGCAGAGAGTCGGAATAAATGGGTGCTTTTCTGGTTGGCGGATGGTAACTAGTGGCGTGCCGCAGGGATCGGTACTGGGGCCTCAACTATTTACCATTTATATAGACGATCTGGAGGAGGGGACTGAGTGTAGGGGAACAAAGTTTGCAGACGACACAAAGATAAGTGGAAAAGTGAATCGTGCGGAGGGCGTAGAAGGTCTGCAGAGAGATTTGGACAGGCTGAGTGAGTGGGCGAGGATCTGGCAGATGGAGTATAACGTTGACAAATGCGAGTTTATTCACTTTAGAGAAAATAATAGCAAATTGGATTATTATCTAAATGGAAAAAAATTACAACACGCTGCTGTGCAAAGGGACCTGGGGTTCCTTGTGCATGAGACGCAAAAACCCAGTCTGCAGGTGCAACAGGTGATCAGGAAGGCAAATGGGATGTTGGCCTATATCGCAAGGGGGACAGAATATAAAAGCAGAGATGTCTTGCTGCATCTGTACAGGGCATTGGTGAGGCCGCAGCTGGAATACTGTGTGCAGTATTGGTCCCCTTATTTGCGCAAGGATATATTGGCCTTGGAGGGAGTGCAGATAAGGTTCACCAGGTTGATACCAGAGATGAGGGGTGTTGATTATCAGGAGAGACTGAGCAGATTGGGTTTGTACTCGTTGGAATTTAGAAGGCTGAGGGGGGGATCTTATGGAGACCTATAAGATAATGAAGGGGCTGGATAGGGTAGAGGTGGAGAGATTCTTTCCACTTAGAAAGGAAGCTAGAACTAGAGGGCACAGCCTCAAAATAAAGGGGGGTCAGTTTAGGACAGAGTTGAGGAGGAACTTCTTCTCTCAGAGGGTGGTGAATCTCTGCAATTCTCTGCCCACTGAAGTGGTGGAGGCTACCTCGTTGAATATGTTTACATCACGGAGAGATGGATTCCTGAGCGGTAAGGGAATTAGGGGTTATGGGGATCAGGCGGGTAAGTGGAACTGATCCACTTCAGATCAGCCATGATCTTATTGAATGGCGGGGCAGGCTCGAGGGGCTAGATGGCCTACTCCTGCTCCTATTTCTTATGTTCTTATCTCAGTCCTAAATGTCCTGCCCCCTTACTCTGCGACTATGCCATGGTTCTAGACACCCCCCCCCCCCCCCCTCCACCCCCAGCCGGGGGAAACATCCTTCCTGTATCTATTCAGCTAACGTTTGGGGGTTGGGGAGAGTTATAGAACAAAGAGATCTCGGGGTACAGGTTCATAGCTTCTTGACAGTGGAGTCACAGGTGGACAGAGTGGTGAAGAAGGCATTCAGCATGCTTGGTTTCATTGGTCAGAACATTGAATACAGGAGTTGGGACATCTTGTTGAAGTTGTACAAGACATTGTTAAGGCCACGCTTGGAATACTGTGTACAGTTCTGGTCACCCTATTTTAGAATGGATATTATTAAACTAGAAAGAGTGCAAAAAAGATTTACTAGGATGCTACCGGGACTTGATGGTTTGGGTTTTAAGGAGAGGTTGTACAGACTGGGACCTTTTTCCCTGTAGCGTAGAAGACTGAGGGGAGATTTTATAGAGGTCTATAAAATAATGAAGGGCATAGATCAGCTAGATAGTCAATATCTTCTCCCAAAGGTAGGGGAGTCGAAAACTAGAGGGCATAGGTTTAAGGTGAGAGGGGAGAGATACAAAAGGGTCCAGAGGGCAATTCTTTTCACACAGAGGGTGGTGAGTGTCTGGAATGAGCTGCCAGGGGCAGTAGTAGGGGCGGGTACAATTTTATGTTTTAAAAAGCATTTAGACAGTTACATGGGTAAGATTGGTATAGAGGGATATGGGCGAAACACAGGCAATTGTGATTAGCTTAATGGTAAAAACTGGGCGGCATGGACAAGTTGGGCCAAAGCGCGTTTCCATGCTGTAAACCTCTATGACTCGACCCTGCTGAGCCCTGTAAGAATTGTCCAAGTTTGAATGAGGTCACCTCTCATGCTTCTCAAGTGCATAAAGTAAAAGTCCATTTTCTTTCCTCAGAGGACAATCCCTCCATCCCAGGAAGTAATGCAGTGAAATGTCATTGAAGTCCCTCTCGGACAAGAATATCTTTCCTTAGGTAAGAGGATAAAACTGTACACAACACTCCGTGTGTGGTTTCACCACTAATTCGGCCTCTCCACATCCCCTTGAAGAGTCTACATCCTCCTCACAACTCACACTTCCACCTGCTTTCATGTCATCTGCAAACTCGGAAATATTACATTTGATCCCAATCGTCCAAATCAATGATATGGATTGTGAATAGCTGGGCTCCCGAGTACTGATCCTTGTGATAAGCCGCTGGTCACAGCCTGCCACCCTGAAAATGACCCATTTGTACCTAAGCTCTGTTTTCTGTCCATTAACCATTTCTCAATTCATGCCAGTATTATCAGGGTAAATACGTTGCATCACGGGGATAGGGCCTGGGTGGGAATGTTGTCAGCGCAGGCTCGATGGGCTGTATGGCCTCCTTCTGCACTGTAGGGATTCCATGATTCTAATATGTACATACGTCAGTGAAGGTGGCAGGGCACTTTGAGAGAGCAGTAAATGAAGTATATGGTATCCCAACTTTTATTAATGGAGGGATTGAGGTCAAGAGTAAGGAGTTCATATTGAATTTGTATAAGACACTTGTTAGGCCTCATCTGGAGATTGCGCCCAGTTCTGGGCACCGTACTTGAGGAGGGATGTGAAGACATTGGAGAGAGTGCAGAGGAGATTCACAAGAATGATTCCAGGGAATAAGATCCGTAGATATAGAATAAGAGGGTAGATTGGAGAGGTTGGGACTGTTTTCCTTGGAGGAAAGAAGGCTGAGGTGAGACTTGAGAGAGAGATTCAAGATCCTAAGGGGTATCCACAGGTTAAAGATTGAGAAACTCTTCCCTCTCAAGAGATGGTCATGAACTAGAGGGCACAGATTCTAAATGATGGGGAAATGGATCAGAAGTGAAGTGAGGAAAAGCACTTCATCAAGAGGGTGTTTGGAATCTGGAACAATCTTCCTGAAAGCCTGTTCCAATATTCAATAAGATCCTGGCTGATCTGTGATCTAACTCTCTGTCTCTTAACCCCTTGGACTCAGGAAAATCTATCAACCCCAGATTTAAAATAATAACAAGTGACTGAGCATCAATAGCCATTTGCAGAAGATTGTTTCAAACTAACTCCACACCACATCTGGCAATGTTTCCATTTCGACAATTCTAAACTGAGGCTAACATTCAAATATTCCCAAATCCTGGACTTCCCAGCCAGCAGAAAAACTTGTTCTTTATCAGCCTCTCCCTTTCCCTCATTATTTTCAATGTTTGATTAAATCAGCCCCCAACTTAAGTTCCAGTGGTTAAGAATAATGTTTAATCTGCACTGTTCATCAAATGTTCCCAACGCAAATACTGGAATGGGCGAAATACAGAGTAAAATTCCCTCTGCTCTGTCCAAGGAATGTTTCATCACAGATTTTTATTTTGAAGTTTAGGAAAAACAGGAATCAAATTGCTCAGCATCCCAGTGTGGCCTCCTGTTTATTTCAATCAGCCCTTCACATTCAAACATGAAGTTGAAGCTTCGAATACTGTCTGTGGCAGCGTTTGTGGATTCAGTTGTTCTCCTGCTTTTTCACTTGTCTGAAGGATTTGAATTATAGACATTGTTTAATCATTCCTTTCTCTCAGCACATGGAACTTGTGAATCTTCAAGGCAGACAATCTCATGTAATTAACAACAAACTGCATCTTTATTCATCCGTCCATTTCCAATCTCTGAATGGATCACACACATTTCCAGAATGCAGGAAGCTCTCAATGGAAACTGCTTCCAATTATTCCCCAATACAATTGTTCACACTTTACTGTGAACTACATTCCACTGACATTCCCAAAGCAGCCACAGAAAAGTGACTGGTTATTTTAAACATTGAACCTGAACTATTTGAGCTGATGATTCACTCACATTGTACAGAAATGTTGACCCTGTTTTGATGCGAGTGATCAGATTAACATTGTAACATGAAGACAGCCTCCGTACTGAGATTAACCACATTTACAACAATTCCGCAATATCAGAGTCATTGCTGTGTGTATTGTGCGAATTCAGCTGTGAAATATCTGGACATTTGGAGCTTCCACTGTTTCTGTCATTTCATCATTTATTAAAGTACGTTGTTCTATCCCTTTTAAATCTAAGTTGTGTCAGTTTACATTTCCCTGCAGCACTGAAACCTCTCCACCAGCTTTGTCCATGTACAAAATATGAATAACTCTTTGCAATGTAATGTTTCCAGCTACGCTGGTTACAATGCTGTCTAATGTTTTGTGTCATCGGCAAACCAGGATGTGTAGCATTCAGTCACATTAAATGGTCAATAAATATGTCAATACTGTGTATATCTTTCTGTGTGTGTGTGTGTGTGTGTCTGTCTGTCTGTGTGTGTGTGTCTGTGTGTGAGTGTGTCTGTGTGTGTGTCTGTGTGTGTGTGTCTGTGTGTGTGTCTGTGTGTGTGTGTGTGTGTGTCTGTGTGTGTCTGTGTGTGTGTCTGTGTGTGTGTCTGTGTGTGTGTGTGTGTGTCTGTGTGTGTCTGTGTTTGTGTCTGTGTCTTTGTGTGTGTGTGTGTCTGTGCGTGTGTGTCTGTGCGTGTGTCTGTGTGTGTGTGTCTGTGTCAGCATGCATGTGTGTCAATGTATTTGAATCTCAAATATGTGCAGTTGGAGGCCATTTGACCCATCGAGCCTGCTCCCCCACTCAAACAGTTCATGACAAACACACACACACACACACACTCATAGACACACACACAGACGCACTCACAGAGATACAGACACACACACACACACTCATAGACACACACACTCAGACAAAGAGAGAGACACACAGACACTCACAGACACACACGCAGAGAGACACAAACGCACACTCACAGACACACATGCACAAAGACACCGAGAGAGACACACACACAGACACAGACACACACTCACTCAGACACACGCAGAGAAACACAATCACACACACAGAAACACACATTGAAATAGACACTTACACACACTTAGAAACTGTCTCTCTCTCTCACACACACACACACAGAAATACAAAAACATAAGCGCACCGACACTCTCATTCCTATTTCTGTTTTACTCCTCAATGCCCCAACTAAAAAGTACTGGGATCTGAACTTGAAATGCTGGAACTGATCATGGAGGAACGAGTGGGGCCGAATAGACACTGAGAAGTTAACTCGTGTGTGAATCATAGAATGGGGACAGCACAGGAGGCCATTCAGCCCGTCAAGCCTGGATCGACACACTGCAAGAGCAGTTTCACTATTCCCAATCCACCACCCTCTCACCGTAACCCTGTCAATATTTTCCCTTCAGCTTCCCATTCAATTTCCTCTTGATGGAATCTTCTCCCACCTCTGACTCAGGCAGAACATGATGTGGAGATGCCGGCGTTGGACTGGGGTAAACACAGTAAGAAGTTTAACAACACCAGCTTAAAGTCCAACAGCTTTATTTGGTAGCAAAAGCCACACAAGCTTTCGGAGCTCCAAGCCCCTTCTTCAGGTGAGTGAGAATTCTGTTCACAAACAGGGCATATAAAGACAGGGCAAACAGGGCATATAAAGAGGTTTGAAGACTGAGTGAATCTCTTCACACACACACACAGCAAGTGAACGGCCTCTCTCCAGTGTGGATTCGCCCATGTTTCAGCAGATGGGATGAGGTAATGAATCCCTCTCCACACTGGGAGCAGGTGAAAGGCCTCTCCTCAGTGTGAGTTCTCTGGTGTATATGTAAGCTGTTTGACTGAGTGAATCCCCTCCCACACTGGGAGCAGGTGAATGACCTCTCCTCAGTGTGAGTTCTCTGGTGTATATGTAAGCTGTTTGACTGAGTGAATCCCTTCCCACACTGGGAGCAGGTGAATGGTCTCTCCCCACTGTGACTGCCCCGATGAATCTCCAGCTGGGGTGGGTAATCGAATCCCTTCCCACAGTCCCCACATTTCCACAGCTTCTCCCTGTTGTGACTGCAATTATGTTCTGAAAGGCTGGATGATTGGCTGAAGTCTTGTCCACACACAGAACACGTGTACAGGTTCTCTCCCCTAAAAACGGTGCTTTTTCCTTCCACGTTCAAAACACAATGATATTCAGGTTACAATAAATTGGCTAACTCCAGCAGGTTTCGATATCATATTTGGTTTCAGTTTCCCAACTGCAAATCCTCCTCTTCTAAAACCCTGGGAAATTGAGTTCGAACAGAAAAAAGGAAGTGAGAGAGAACCCACAAAAACACAAAGGCAGATTGTGAAATTGAGCTGAATGAATCTGATCATTGGTGGGGCCGGCGCGAGGAAAAAGTGATCATGAAAACTACTGGATTGTCACAATAATCTGACAGGTTCGGTAATGTCCTTCAGGAAACAGAACCTGCCACCGGCCTGCGCCTTCACAAGACTCTGGACACAATGGGTAAAGAGAGATAGAGAGTGAGAGATGGATTCATATCTATACATGATGAGAGAGAGAGAGAGATTGCCCCAATACAAACATCACTCCCCAACCTCTCTATCCCCCTCCCCAGCAACTATCTGAAGCTAAATTAATGTCACAACATTACTGCCATCTTTTACCCAAAACTTAGCTTCAGACCCTGTCCCTCTATATTTAACCAGCCCGTCTCTGACATCTCCTCCAGTCACACAACCCTGTGAGATGTCTGCACCGCTCTAATTGTGGCATCATGAGCGTTCCACATGCAACATGACTTGCATCGATAAACTCTCATCTCCAACATTTCAATTGAAGTTTCAAAGCTCAATGGCTTTGAAGCCGAATGGTCCAGATTGCCATGGCCTTCAATGTGAACAAGTTGTTTGTGATGTGACTACAGAGGTTGTCTAGGAAACAATGACTGAACACAGGGGGTGAATGTGAGAAGCTGAAGTTTCCACTTGAAGACATTCCCAGTGTCTCTGAGCAGCTGAACTGGGGAAGCCTTTGGGCAGAGACTGTGCTGCTGCTATTGCCCTTCCTGGCCACCAGGCGTCGCTGTGACGCTGCCGGGGGCTGCCTGTGCGCATGTGCGGCACGGGAATGCTCCCAGAGGTCAGCGCGCGGGACGCCGCCGCATTGATGCTGTCTCCCCTGGCAACGCAAGATGGTCGCCGCCGTCTCCCTTGGCAACGGAATATGGCCGCTGGCCGTCTCCCTTGGCAACGCGAAATGGCCGCCGGCGGTGGGTGTCATTGCTGCGCGTGCGCAGTGAGGTCTGTCTGCAGCCATTGTCCAGATTGCCCCCAGTGGATGGGGTTGGGATTGTGCAGCAGATGGAGCAACAATCCCAGTTTCAATAGGGGGACAGAAGCTGCAATGCTGCCCCCTGTTGGTCACTTCTCCCAGTCTCAGCATTGCAGAGTGTTTAAACAAGAGTGCATTGTCACAGCAGCACCTTGACCTTCAGTTTCAGTTTATTTATTAGTCTCAGAAGTAGGGTTACATTAACACTACAATGAAGTTACTGTGAGAATCCCCTAGTCGCCACACTCCGGCGCCTGTTCGGGTTACACTGAGGGAGAATTTAGCACGGCTACATTCACGAACTTTTGTAATTTCTTGCAGTCTTGGACAGAGCAGAAACCATACCAAGCCGTGATACAGAAAGGTATGCTTTCTATGGTGCATCTGTAGAAGTTGGTGAGAGTCGTAGCTGACATGCCAAATTTCCGTAGCCTCCTGAGAAAGTAGACGTGTTGGTGGGCTTTCTCAATTATAGTGTCGGCATGGGGGGACCAGGACAAGTTGTTGGTGATCTGGACACCTAGAAACTTGAAGTTGAGACCCAAATGACAAGTTGTCATAGTGTCATAGATGTTTACAGCATGGAAACAGGCCCTTTGGCCCAACTTGTCATGCTGCCCTTTTTCTTTTAACCCCTAAGCTGGTCCCAATTCCCCACATTTGGCCCATATCCCTCTACATCTATCTTACCCATGTAACTGTCTAAATGCTTTTTAAAAGATAAAATTGTGTCCATCTCTACTACTACCTCTGGCAGCTTGTTCCAGACGCTCATCACTCTCTGTGTGAAAAGATTGCCCCTCTGGACACTATTGTATCTCTCCCCTCTCACCTTAAACCCACGCCCTCGAGTTTTAGACTCCCCTACCTTTGGGAAAAGATATTGACTATCTATTGTGTGTCAACCATAGAATAGCCACAGAATGAAGGAGGCCATTCAGCCCATTCAGCTGGTGTCGACTCTCTGCTAGAGCAATCGAGCCAGTCCCACTGCTCCACCTTGTCCCTGGAGCCCTGCTAATCTTTTCCCATCAGCTTCCCATCCCATTTCCTCCGGAAAGACAGCGAGGAGCAGAGAGGAAAGAGGGACTTGGGGAATGGAAAGTTTCATCTGATGTTCTTGTTGGCAGATGCTCTGTGGCGGATAAAGCTGGCAGCCTCCTCCAGAAAGCAGCACAGAGTGAATGGAAGGGACAGAATGTGAGTGAGATGAGACACGAGAGAGAGAGAGAGGGGTGAAAGCTTTCTGTTTGTCAGCAAAAAGCACAATGGTGGCCCTGTGTCCTTCAGGGAGCGGCCCAGGCCTCGCTCAAAGCCTGCCCTGTCCTCACACTCACTGGGAGACGGCCATTTCTAACATGTTGTCCATGTTTCTGAGCTGACACTGAGACAAACACAACAACAGCAACCACTGTCCGGACAAGTCCTCACGGAGAATGAAATGTCCAAAGCCACTTCAAAGGAAGATTGCGCGGCAGGATTTGTCCCCGAGCTGTGGAGGGAGAGATTTGGATGGATGACCAGAAGCTGGGTCAGTGAGGTTGTGTTTTAGCAATGGAGGTCTAGAGAACCTCCCAGAGGGTGGTGAATCTCTGGAATTCTCTGCCCACTGAGGTGGTGGAGGCTACCTCGCTGAATATGTTTAAAGCGCGGATGGATGGATTCCTGAGCGGTAAGGGAATTAAGGGTTATGGGGATCAGGCGGGTAAGTGGTACTGATCCACGTCAGATCAGCCATGATCTTATTGAATGGCGGGGCAGGCTCGAGGGGCTAGATGGCCTACTCCTGCTCCTATTTCTTATGTTCTTATGTTCTTATGTTCTTATGAACAGAAAAGGCCCTTCGGCCCATTGCATCTGTGCCGGTCAAAGACAAATCACCCAACTTGGCTCACGGCCTGTTAAGCCTTGGCATTGCAAATGCATAGCTAAGCACTTCTTAAACGTTCTGAGGGTCTCTGCCTCCACCACCCTTTCAGGCAGAGAGTTCCAGACTCCCACCACCCTCTGGGTGAAAAAGGTTTTCCTCACATCCCCTGTAAACCTCCTGCCACTTACCCTAAATCTATACCCCCTGGTCATTGATCCCACCACCAAGGGGAAAGCTTTCTTCCCATCTACTCTATCGATGTCCCTCATAATCTTATCCATCTCCATCATGTTCCCCCTCAGCCTCCTCTGCTCCACGGAAAACAACCCCAGGGTGGATTCTTATCACCGTTCAGGCCGGCAGGATTTTCCCATCCCACTGCAGTGAAAGGAGATTTGGCTGCTCACCAGATTCTCCGACCTCGCTGAGCGGGAGTGTGGCGTCAACAGGTGGTAAGATCACACCCTCAGTCTATAAAATCTCTCTTCAGTTCGAGTGGCGGCACGGTAGCACAGTGGTTAGCACTGCTGCCTCACAGCGCCAGGGACCCGGGTTCAATTCCGGCCTCGGGTTACTGTCTGTGTGGAGTTTGCACATTCTCCCCATGTCTGCGTGGGTTTCCTCCGGGTGCATTGTCCATGCAAAATTGCCGAGGGTCCCACGATGTATAGGTTAGGGGGATTAGCGGGAAAATACGTGGGGTTACGGGGTAAGCCTGGGTAAGAGTCCGTGCAGATTTGACGGGTCGAATGGCATCATTCTGGACTGTAGGGATTCTATGATTCTATGAACTAAAACTCTCCAGGCCAGGCAACATCCTGGTGAATCTCCTCTGCACCTTTTCCAGTGCTATCACATCCCTCCTATCCCCCTCCTATCCTGTGCATTCTACAACTGCACAATTTATCGATGAGGTGCGGCACAGTGGTTAACACTGCTGCCTCACAGCGCCAGGGACCCGGGTTTGATTCCTGGCTTGGGTCACTGTCAGTGTGGAGTTTGTACATTCTCCCCGTGTCTGCGTGGGTTTCCACCGGGTGCTGCGGTTTCCTCCCACAGTTCGAAAGACGCGCTGGTTAGGTGTATCAGCCATGCTAAATTCTCCCCAAGTTGCCCAAACAGGCGCCAGAGCATGGCGACTACGGATTTTCCACAGTAACTTCATTGCAGTGTTAATGTAACCCTACTTGTGACACTAATAAACAAACTTTTAAACCTGATACTCGATTCCCCCATGTTGGCCTTGTTCTGTGATAATTAATGCGGATGTTTAGATTATTCAATAGTTCTTTAAGGACAGCAGACACAGGGAAAAAAAACATGTGGCTCTTTACACAACAGATATATTTCAAGGGGATATTGCAGCCAGCTGTATCTGAGTGGCAGTAATCTTCCCTCAGAATCAGACAGATTGTGGGTTCAGCTCAGAGCCTCAAATACTAGGCCCTTAGCATCGATCAGAGACTCCGCGCACAGCATGATGGGAGAGCGGACAAAGGAAACTGGTGTTGAATTTGTGAGCCTTGTTTTGTGGAAAGCTTTAGTGTTTGGTCAGAATGTTAATTTTTGAGTGGACCTACCATACATTAAGCTGATCTTTCTCTATACCCTATCAGTAACTGCAACACTGTATTCTGCACCCTCTCCTCTCCTTCTCCCGAATGAACTCTATGAACGGTATGTTTTGTCTGTGTAGCGTGCAAGAAACAATACTTTTCACCGTGGCCCAATACATGGGATAGGGCGGCATGGTGGACAGTGTTTAGCACTGCTGCCTCACAGCACCAGGAACCCGGGTTCAATTCTCGGTTGGGAGTTGAGTTTGCACATTCTCCCTGTGTCTGCGTGGGTTTCCTCCGGGTGCCCCGGTTTCCTTCCACAGTCCAAAGATGTGCAGATTAGGTGGAATCCGAGACGCTACAGAAGCAGGGTAAAGATTTGAAAATGAAGTGTTTCTTACCCACTTTTAAAAGACAATCCACATTCACACCAGTCACATTTCACACACTCTGCTCAGTCCTGTGTTGGGGGGTGTTTAGTGTGGGATCAGTGTTTGCTTTTCTCAAACCGCAGTGATATTCCCAACAAGGGCAAGAGGTTTCAGTGTTTAAACATGTAAACATTACAAAACGAAACCAGACAGAAAGTGATGAGGCCTCACACCTTCAATGGAGTCATCTTCGCTCAGAGTCAGAGAGATTGTGGGTTCAGGTCAGAGCCTGAAATACTAGGCCCTTAGCATCGAGACACACAGAGACAGAGAAACACAGAGACAGAGACAGATACAGAGAAATGCAGAGACAGAGAGACACACACAGATACATAGAGAGATATACACACAGAGGCAGAGAGAGAGACACAGATCCAGAGAAGTACAGAGACAGAGAGACACACAGATACACAGAGAGATAGATACAGAGAGAAATACAGAGACAGAGAGACACACACACAGATACACAGAGAGATAGAGACACAGAGAAACAAAGAGACAGAGAGAGATACAAATACAGAGACAGAGTGAAATATACAAATATACAGAGAGATATATACAGAGAGACAGAGAGAGACACAGATACAGAGACAGACTGAAATATACAAATATACAGAGAGATATATACAGAGAGACAGAGAGAGACACAGATACACAGAGAGATAGAGACACAGAGACACACAGATACACAGAGAGATAGAAACAGAGAGACGCACAGATACACAGAGAGATAGAGATACACAGAGAGATAGAGACACAGAGAGACGCACAGAGACACAGAGAGACACACAGATACACAGAGAGATAGAAACAGAGAGACACACAGATACACAGAGAGATAGAAACAGAGAGACGCACAGATACACAGAGAGATAGAGATACACAGAGAGATAGAGACACAGAGAGACGCACAGAGACACAGAGAGACACACAGATACACAGGGATAGAGACACAGAGAGACACACAGATACACAGAGAGATAGAGACACAGAGAGACACACAGATACACAGAGAGATAGAGACAGAGAGACACACAGATACACAGAGAGATAGAGACACAGAGAGACGCACAGATACACAGAGAGATAGAGACAGAGAGACGCACAGATACACAGAGAGATAGAGACACAGAGAGACACACAGAGAGACACACAGATACACAGAGAGATAGAGACACAGAGAGACACACAGATACACAGAGAGATAGAGACAGAGAGACACACACATAAACACACGAACAGAGAAATACAGAAAGAGAGTTTGGCAAAGTCAGATTTAATTTTCCATTCAATATTTATTTAAAAATTCAGAGAATATTTTACAGGAAAATTGATTTTAAAGTTAACAAAAGTGAATCTGACCTTTGAGCTTCACAATGAGATCTGAACGCCGCCCCCCCCCCCCCCCCCCCGCTCTGAGCTGCCCAATATCTGTACAGCTGTACCAGACACCAGAAAGAGAAAACCAGAGCTCAACATCACGGGAAATGAACAATTGTGAATAAGGAACGAGAAAAGTTATTAATTTATACCTGAGATTTAAACTACAGGAAAACTATTAACTACAATTACATTACAACAAAAGTTACCTTCTACATTTCACACTGAAAACTGAACTACCGCCCACAATTGTCTCAGTGACAGATTCAGAATGATAAACTGAGAGAATTTCACTGTTGGAGTCACCGACAGCAGATATTGTATTTGTGTCAATCAGAAAGCTTAATAATCAGCTGAGGGAAATCTACAACGTCCAAAATTCAACCCATCACTTGATCTGTAAAAGAAAGATACAATAATGAAGCAGATGTTTATGATGCGGGACATTAATGTTAGAGTTTTTAATCAATGAATCATTTAGAGATTTTTCAAATCCCTTCTGTCAGTTTGACAATCCACTCTGACACCAGTCACATTTCACACTCTCTGCTCAGTCCTGTGTTGGGGGGGTGTTTAGTGTGGGATCAGTGTTTGCTTTTCTCAAACCGCAGTGATATTCCCAACAAGGGCAAGAGGTTTCAGTGTTTAAAAATGTAAAGATTTCAGAACAAAACCAGACAGAGAGTGATGAGGCCTCACACCTTCAATGTAGTGATTCCCCCAATCTTTCCTTTTGTATATTGCTTCCTTCCTCTGTCTGAAGTATTGGAGACGTCGACATCACTGAAACAATACAATCTCTCGGGACAATCACTGTAAACAGCTTCTGGAAACAAAGTTAACACTTTAATCACCCAAAAAGCTGAATGTCCATTCAAACACCTCCCTCCCCATATCCTTGTAAATGCAAAGATAACTCCCATTTCCCCAAAGCAGGAAGATGTGAAATGGAAACATCTTCAGCTTTTTACACACTGCACTTTTCCACGGACCAAAATGTTTCAAAACATTTGCTGAAGTTTTGTTTTAAACTCTTTATCAATGTCCTTGCAGGTTTAGTGTGAAGGTTTGTGTTCCACACTGAGCCCCTCTCAGTCTCCACACGGAGCTTGTGTGTGTGCTGATGCTCCTGTCATTTTGGATGGATACTGTGTGAAGCTGCATTCTCTCCCAGTGAGTTTCTGATCTACTTCACTCTCTCTGCGGCTGGAGCAATGTCCAGCAGGCAGCAGAGGATGGCAGTGTATCACTGTCAGCACAATATAGACAAACAGCCTTTAGCAAGAGAGGCTTTGACCCTTTTTCAAACCAAATCCCCAATTTGATGTTTCCAGCTGCGCTGTTTACAATGCTGCTGAATATTGTGTGTCTTTGGTAAACTGGGATGTGTAGCATTCAGTCACATTAAATGGTGAATAAATACGTCAACACTGTGTATATCTTTCTGTGTGTGTGTGTCAGCGTGCATGTGTGTCAATGTATTTAAATCTCAAAGGAAAATAGGAGCAGGTGTAGGCCATTTGGCCCATCGATCCTGCGCCAGCATTCAAACAGATCATGGTGCACGTACGCACACAAAACACGCACACACCAACACACACAAAACACGCACACACACAAAACATGCACACATAAAACACGCACACACACAAAACACGCACACACAAACACACATAAAACACACACAAATCACACACACAAACACAATAAACACACACACAAACCAAACACACAGTTAGCACTGCTGCCTCACAGTGCCAGGGACTCGGGTTCGGTTCCCACCTTGGGTCACTGTCTGTGCGGAGTTTGCACATTCTCCCCGTGTCTGCGTGGGTTTCCTCCGGATGCTCCGGTTTCCTCCCACAGTCTGAAAGACGTTCTGGTTCGGGTGCATTGGCCGTGCTAAATTGTCCCTCCGCGTCAGGGAGACTAGCTTGGGTAAATGCATGGGGTAATGGGGATAGGGCCTGAGTGGGATTGTGGTCGGTACAGACTCAATGGGCCAAATGGCCTCCTTCTGCACTGTAGGAGTCTAGGATTCTATGAAAACACACAGAAACAGATATTCTCACCCAGTAACACTCAGACGCACACAGTAATAAACACACACGGAAACATGTCCACGCACACACACAAACACGCATGCACACACACATGCATGCACACAGACACACACAGACACACACACACAAACACACACAGACACACACACACCCAAACATACACACACACACACACATGCATGCACACAGACACACACACACACACAAACATACACACACACACACATGCATGCACACAGACACACACACACAGACACACACAAACACACACACACACACAGATTCCTATTTTATTTCACACAATCGATTTGCCTCTTGAACATGCTGAATGATTGGGCTTCCACATCCCCCTGGAATAGAACATTCCAAAGATTCACCACCCTCTGAGTGAAGAAATTCCTCCTCATCTCAGTCTTCAATGGTCTGCCCCTGATTCTGAGATTGTGTCCCCTGGTTCTAGTCTCACCAGCCAGGGGAAACATCCAATCTACATCCACCCTGCAAAGAATTTTAAGTCTGTTTCAATGGGATCGCCTCTCATTCTTCAAGGGTTCAAGGCCGACTTCCGGACTTGATGGCCATGGAAGGTGTGCTCATAACGGGGCCAAACAGCTGGATTATCAAACAGTAAATCCTGCCGGATCATGTATCAGTAAACTCTTCCCGAAACCTCTCTCAGTTATTACAATCTGGGCCTGGTATCAGTAATCTCTGCCCTAAACCTCTCTCAGTTATTACAATCTGGGCCTTGTATCAGTAAACTCTGCCCGAAACCTCTCTCAGTTATTACAATCTGGGCCTTGTATCAGTAAACTCTGCCCAAAACCTCTCTGTTATTATAATCTGGGCCTTGTATCAGTAATCTCTGCCCTTCAGCTGATTGGAGAATATCATTGTGAATATTACTGAGTTTGGGATGTAATATTTTCCTGCTGTTGCCAATATGGCTATTTTTAACATAGTTTCTGGGATCCTCCAGTCTCCCCTCAGCAGCTTTCTGGGCAGTGAGAGGTGACACACCGTTCACTAGCAGAGGGAGTTTTTGGTCCTGTCGCTGTCAATGGGATTTCCCATTGAAGTCACCTCACGCTAGCAGGAAACCAGAGGCAGGGGAACGAGAGCAGAGAATTCCCCACGAGTGAACAGCCGGAGAATCCCGGACATTAGCTCCTTTCCCAGTTATCACCGCACTCAACCCAGTCGCTGTTTAAACGCTCAGTTGTCTCAGTGAATACTACATTACACCATGCTGCTGTGGACACTACAATCAACCCTTTTTGAGTTCTCACTGTATTAATACCATGTATGGATTGATATTTCATTGGACAATGTGCTGGGTTAGATGAATATTTATTGATTCTTGTGATGTGGGTGTCACTGGCTAGGTCAGCATTTATTGCCCATTCCTAGTTGCCCTGGAGAAGGTGGTGGTGAGCTGCCGTCTTGAACCCGCTGCTGTCTATGTGGTGTAGGTACACCCACAGTGCTGTTAGGGAGGGAACCTGCTTAAATTATCACTGCATTTAACCATGTCACTCTTTATAAAAATAAACTAGACCATGTCTGGGTAATGAATGTGGAGCATGTCTCCATTTCCCTTTACCTCAGCACTGTATCTGTGTAGATAACACTTTATACAATTTCAATGTTATTTATTAGTGTCACAAGGAGGCTTACATTAACACTGCAATGAAGTTGCTGTGAAAATCCCCTAGTTACCACACTCCGGCGCTGTTCGGCTTCACTGAGGGAGAATTTAGCATGGCCAATCCACCGAACAGCATGTCTTTCAGACTGTGGGAGGAAACCGGAGCACTCGGAGGAAACCCAGACACGGGGAGAACATGCAGACTCCACACAGACAGTGACGCAAGTCGGGAATCGAACCCGGGTCCCTGGCGCTGAGAGGCTGCAGTGCTAACCACTGTGCCACCCCTAGAAACTAGATACAGTTTCTCTTCTTAATGCATGGGGCCAACCCTCTGTATATACTACAATTGGTCTTTACTTAGTTATTGCTTCACTCAACTATGTCACTGTTTCCAATGCACTCAGTGAAGTCACAGTTATTGACGCACGCAGCCATGCCTCTATCTACACCACACCCGACAATTTCTAAGCTGTTGCTGCACTTCCCCAGGAATAGATTTGATCTGTTTCTCTTACATTCAGCATCATCGGAGATACTGCTGTGTTCGGCCTTGTTTCATTCATTACTCAACTCACCTGTGTCTCAGTTTTATTTTACACAAGTTCCTGTCTTTCTTATTCCTACATTTTACCCTGTTTCAGTTGTTACTGCACTGAAAATCTCTCTGTTAGATAGACAGAGAAAGAGAGTCAGCTGGATGGATAGACGAATATTCCTTTAAAGTTATATATTTGTGTGGGTCAGCTGGTGCCACCACTCTTGTTTGGAACAGTTTTTGTTTGGTCTTGTTACCAGCTATTGGGTGTTGTGTGAAATGTCCAATTGCTCCAGTATTGTGTGTGTAATATTGGTGTTGAAAGATTGGGTGAATTTCGGTCGAGTCTCTTGGAGATGAGCAGAAATTGAGGAAGGGAAATAAAGTTGAACATCCGTAAAGGGAAAGTGACCACAGTCCCAGATGACGATCTGCTGCTCTCCCCTTTGAGGGGGAGAACTCACTGGCGGTGATTTACCACACCTCAGGCCAGGGGAAAGGTTGAAAGGGTTGGGCTTTCATGACGTGTTGGAGACTTTGTGCATCTCAAACCCACTGTCCAGCCAACTGAGTGAACCAACTTCCATATTGCCACATTTCAATGCATGTTGCACAACCTGGTCACAAACGATTGCATTGGAGATTACTCACTGATATTGGGATTGATCTGTGACAATTCTCACAGTCGCGTATGTGTGTGTGTTTGTGTGTGTGTGTGTGTGTATGTATGTTTCTGTCTGTGTGCATATTAGTGGATATGCTTTTACAGATTTCCAGAGTGAGAGAGAGCGAGAGATGCAGAGACCAACAGATGACAGGGTCAAGGAGAGTGAGAGAAAGAGAGAGCCAGATTGAGAGAGGCACTGAGAGACAATGTCTGTCCAAATCCTCTTGAAGCCACTTTGCATTTTCCTCACAACTCACATTCCCACCGAGCTTCGTGTCATCCGCAAACTTGGAAATATTACATTAGGTCCCCACATCCAAATCATTGATGAACATTGTGAACATCTGGGAACAAAGTCCAGATCCTTGTGGCACAGCCGGCCGACACAAGACGGAGAAATCATCTGGCCGGGAACACAACAGCGACATTTTTCAGGGAAGCTTGGAGCCAGCTGTGTCTCAGTGGATCATAATCTGACCTCAGAATCATTCAATCGTGGCTTCAGTTACAGCATCAAATTCTCGGCCAGGCTGGAAAACAAATCACTCCTCAAATCCCCAAATAAAACGTTCTGGGATCTGAACTTAAAATGCTGTAACTGATCATGGAGGAAAGAGTGGGGTCTAATAGACACTGAGAAGATAACTTGCATCTGAATCATAGAACGGTGACAGCACAGGAGGCCATTCAGCCCCATCAAGCCAGTGCGACACTCTGCAAGAGCAATGTCACTATTCCCACTCCTCCACCCTTTCCCCGTCACCCTGTAAATATTTCCCCTTCAGCTTCCCATTCAACTTCTCCTGGAAGTCCTTGATGGAATCTGCTTCCACCTCACCCTCAGACAGTACATTCCAGATACTGGACACTCACTACGTTAGAAACATTTCCTCATGTTGCCGCTGTCGCCATTTACCTGAATTCAGCATCCTCTGGTTTTCAACCTTTCCCCCAAGGTGCCGATTATCTCAAAGCCGATCCTCTCAGTCCCGGGACGTCCCTGCAGGAGTTCCTCAGGGTGAGTGTCCGAGGCCCCAACCATCTTCAGCTGCTCCATTACTGGCCTTCCCTCCATCACAAGGTCTGAAGTGGGGATGTTCGCTGATGATTGCACAATGTTCAGCACCATACGCAACTCCTCAGGTACTGAAACAGAAAATAAGAACAAACCAAACAGGTCAGGCAGCATCTGTGGAGAGAGAAACAGATTCTGGGACCAGGGGGACTGAGAGACAGGCAGATTGAGAAAAATATGCACACACTAACACTCACACAGACAGCCTAAAACTAAACAGATATATAATGGAGGAGGAATCCCTTCTCCCTCTGTAAATAGAGATTAACTCGATTACTCTTCCAAAAAGACAGCACATCTGGATGGGCAGAATAGTCTCCAATTCTACCCATGGTCCTTTTCTGATCTCCATTCTTCACATCTGCACACGTTGGCTTCAGCTCCAGTTTGTGAATGAAAGCAAACCCCTGTTCATTACAAATCCACTCAGCCTTTTCCCTCTGCTCTCTCCACACACAATCTACAAGACACAAACAGGAAACATGGATTCCAGGAGAGAAAGGTCACACCTGATCCTCCTCTCAATGGATTCGCTGTCGCCAGAGAGAACATTCCAGCTCCTTCAGAAAGTCACAACTGATTAATGTCAGGGACAGAATTGGAATGAATTAGACACAAGAGAGATGAAAGGTTTCTGCTCATCATAAAAAGCTAAAGAGTCACTCAATGTCATTAAGGGAGAGACCTCGCTGGTCTATCTTTGACCCAAGTCACACACTGACTCTGAATGTCCTCACAGCAACTTGGGGGATGGACATTTCTAAAGTACTATTCATGGCTTTAGGGTTTCCAAAAGTGTTTCACCCACAATGGAGCGCTTTTGAAATGTTGTCAGTGTTATTTAGGAAATAAGCAAACTTTTGACGCCACATGCATTGAGTTTAAAAATTGGCAAGCCATGTTGCAGCTTTATAGAACCATTGTTAGGCCGCACTTGGAATATAGTGTTCAATTCTGGTTGCCACACTACTAGAAGGATGTGGAGGCTTTGGAGAGGGTACAGAAAAGATTTACCAGGATGTTGCCTGGTATGGAGGGCATTAGCTATGAGGAGAGTTTGGAGAAACTTGGTTTGTTCTCACTGGAATGACGGAGGCAAGGGGGGGTGACATGATAGAAGTCTACAAGATTATGAGAGGCATGGACAGAGTGGATAGTCAGGAGCTTTTTCCCAGGGTTGAAGAGTCAATTACTAGGGTGCACAGGTTTAAGGTGTGAGGGGCAAGGTTTAAAGGAGATGTACAAGGCAAGTTTTTTACACAGAGGGTGGTGGGTGCCTGGAACTCGCTGCTGGGAGAGGTAGTGGAAGCAGATACAATAATGAGTTTTAAGGGGCGTCTGGAGAAATACAAGAATAGGATGGGAATAGAGGGATATGGTCCCTGGAAGGGTAGGTGTTTTTAGTTCACACATGGTTGGTGCAGGCTTGGAGGGCCGAAGGGCCTGTTCCTGTGCTGTAATTTTCTTTATTCTAATTTCAGAGAGAGATATATACAGATACAGAGCCATAGAAAGACAGAAACAGGATGGGATTGTGCTGTACATGTTTCCGAGCTGACATTGAGACACACACAAGATGTACACCAATGATTTGGATGAGGGAACCAAAAAGAATATTTCCAAGTTTGCTGATGCCATGAAACTTGTTGGGAATGTGAGTAGTGAGAAGGATGTTAAAATGTTTCACAGTGACTTCAGCAAATTGAGTGAATGGGTAAATGCGTGGCAGATGCTGCATAACGTGGACAAACGTGAATTTAACTACTTCGGATAGAGAAGCAGAATGGCAGAGAATTATTTAAATGGTGATAGATTGGGAAATGTTGATATACAAAGGGACCTGGGTGTCCCAGTACACCAGAGACTGAAAGCAAGCATGCAGCTACAGCAAACAGTTAGGAAGGCAAATGATATGTTGGCCTTCATTGCAAGAGAATTTGAGGAAAGGAGCAAGGATGTCTTACTGCAGCTGTACAGGCCCTCGGTAAGACCACACCTGGAATATTGTGTACAGTTTTTGTCTCTGTAACTATGAAATGCTGCACTTACCATAGAGGGAGAGCAGCGGAGGCACACCAGACTGATTCCTGGGATGGCAGGATTGTCGTATGAGGAGAGATTGAGTCGACTGGGCCTGTATTCACTGGAGTTCCGAAGAATGAGAGGGGATCGAATTGAAATGTATAAATTCTGACCGGGTTGGACTGACTGAATACAGGGATGTTGTTTCCTCCAGCTGAGGGGCTGAGGGGGTGGGGAGAGGGGTGGGGAGAGGGGCGGGGGGGGGGGGGGGGGAGAGAGGCTGGAACAAGGGGTCACAGATGGTGAAACTTTGCAATATGTTTAATCTGTAGAAACCTATCCATCTCAGTCTGTGAACGATGACTGAGCCTCCACAGCCCTCTGGGATAGGGAATTCCAAAGATTTACCATCCTAGAAGCACATGGAATTCAGGAAAACTTGGCGAGATGGATCCGAAACTGGTTTAGTAATTGGACACAAAGGGTGGTGTTGGAAGGCTGTTTGAGTGGCTGGAGGCCGGTGTCCAGTGGTGCACCACAAGGCTCCATGCTGGGGGGCTCATTGTTGTTATACATAAATGAGACAGATGATAATGCGGGGGCAATGAGAAGCAAGGTTCCAGATGACACCAAGATTGGTAGGATGGTTAATAGTGAAGAAGGTTGTAGGTTACAGGAAGATATCGCTGGGTTGGTCAGATAGGCAGAGCAGTGGCAGATGGTATTTGACCCTGATAGGTGCGAGGTGATGCACTTTGGAAGCAGTAACAAGGCATGGGAGTATTTAATGAGTTGCAGGACACTGGGAAGCTCAGAGGAACATATGGATCTTGGGCAATTATTCACAGATCCCTGAAGGCAGCAGAGCAGGTGAATCAAGTGGTAAAGAAGGCAGATGAGACACTTGCTTTTATCAGTCATGGCGCAGAGTAGAAGAGCAAAGAGTTAATGTTGGAGTTGTACAGAGCGTTGGTTAGGCCACAGCTGGAGTACCGTGTGCAGATCTGGTCACCACACCAGAGGAAGGATATGATAGCACTAGAGGGGGTACAGAGGAGGCTCAGCAGCAAGTTGCCTGGGATGGAGTATTTGAGCTATAAGGAGAGACTGGAAAGGTTTGGATTGTTTTCTTTAGAGCAGAGAAGGCTGATTGAGGTGTATAAGATTATGAGGGGTATGGACAGGGTGAATAGGAAACAGCTGTTCCCCTTGGTTGAGGGGTCAATCATGAGGGGACATAGTTTTAGGGCAAAGGGCAGGAGATTCAGAGGAGAGTTGAGAAAAACATTCACTCAGAGGGTGATGGGAATCAGGAATGTACTGCCTGGGAAGGCAGTGGAGGTCGGAAACCTTACAACCTTTCAAAAGCATTTGGATGAGCACTTGAAACATCACAACATTCAAAGATATGGTACAAGAGATGGAAAATTGGATTAGCACAACTTTAGTGGTAGTTACTGTTGGTGCAGACTCAATGGGTCGAAGGGCCTTTTCTTCACTGTACCACTCTATGACTCTGAGGGAAGAAATTCCTCCTCACAGGAAGCAGAGAGTCGGAATAAATGGGTGCTTTTCTGGTTGGCGGATGGTAACTAGTGGCGTGCCGCAGGGATCGGTACTGGGGCCTCAACTATTTACCATTTATATAGACGATCTGGAGGAGGGGACTGAGTGTAGGGTAACAAAGTTTGCAGATGTCACAAAGATAAGTGGAAAAGTGAATCGTGCGGAGGGCGTAGAAGGTCTGCAGAGAGATTTGGACAGGCTGAGTGAGTGGGCGAGGATCTGGCAGATGGAGTATAATGTTGACAAATGTGAGTTTATTCACTTTGGAGAAAATAATAGCAAATTGGATTATTATCTAAATGGAAAGAAATTACAACATGCTACTGTGCAAAGGGACCTGGGGGTTCTTGTGCATGAGACGCAAAAACCCAGTCTGCAGGTGCAACAGGTGATCAAGAAGGCAAATGGGATGTTGGCCGATATCGCAAGGGGGATAGAATATAAAAGCAGAGATGTCTTGCTGCATCTGTATAGGGCATTGGTGAGGCCGCAGCTGGAATACTGTGTGCAGTATTGGTCCCCTTATTTGCGGAAGGATATATTGGCCTTGGAGGGAGTGCAGAGAAGGTTCACCAGGTTGATACCAGAGATGAGGGGTGTTGATGATCAGGAGAGACTGAGCAGATTGGCTTTGTACTGGTTGGAATTTAGAAGGCTGAGGGGGGGATCTTATGGAGACCTCTCAGATAATGAAGGGGCTGGATAGGGTAGAGGTGGAGAGATTCTTTCCACTTAGAAAGGAAGCTAGAACTAGAGGGCACAGCCTCAAAATAAAGGGGGGTCAGTTTAGGACAGAGTTGAGGAGGAACTTCTTCTCTCAGAGGGTGGTGAATCTCTGGAATTCTCTGCCCACTGAAGTGGTGGAGGCTACCTAGTTGAATATGTTTAAATCACGGAGAGATGGATTCCTGATCAGTAAGGGAATTAGAGGTTATGGGGATCAGGCGGGTAAGTGGAACTGATCCACTTCAGATCAGCCATGATCTTATTGAATGGTGGGGCAGGCTCGAGGGGCTTGATGGCCTACTCCTGCTCCTATTTCTTATGTTCTTATCTCAGTCCTAAATGTCCTGCCCCCTTACTCTGCGACTATGCCATGGTTCTAGACAGCCCCCCCCTCCCCCCTCCACCGCCCCCAGCCGGGGGAAACATCCTTCCTGTATCTACTCAGCTAACGTTTGGGGGTTGGGGAGAGTTATAGAACAAAGAGATCTCGGGGTACAGGTTCATAGCTTCTTGACAGTGGAGTCACAGGTGGACAGAGTGGTGAAGAAGCCATTCAGCATGCTTGGTTTCATTGGTCAGAACATTGAATACAGGAGTTGGGACGTCTTGTTGAAGTTGTACAAGACATTGTTAAGGCCACGCTTGGAATACTGTGTACAGTTCTGGTCACCCTATTTTAGAATGGATATTATTAAACTAGAAAGAGTGCAAAAAAGATTTACTAGGATGCTACCGGGACATGATGGTTTGGGTTTTAAGGAGAGGTTGTACAGACTGGGACTTTTTTCCCTGTAGCGTAGAAGACTGAGGGGTGATTTTATAGAGGTCTGTAAAATAATGAGGGGCATAGATCAGCGAGATAGTCAATATCTTCTCCCAAAGGTAGGGGAGTCTAAAACTAGAGGGCATAGGTTTAAGGTGAGAGGGGAGAGATACAAAAGGGTCCAGAGGGCAATTCTTTTCACACAGAGGGTGGTGAGTGTCTGGAATGAGCTGCCAGGGGCAGTAGTAGGGGCGGGTACAATTTTATGTTTTAAAAAGCATTTAGACAGTTACATGGGTAAGATTGGTATAGAGGGATATGGGCGAAACACAGGCAATTGTGATTAGCTTAATGGTAAAAACTGGGCGGCATGGACAAGTTGGGCCAAAGCGTGTTTCCATGCTGTAAACCTCTATGACTCGACCCTGCTGAGCCCTGTAAGAATTGTCCAAGTTTGAATGAGGTCACCTCTCATGCTTCTCAAGTGCAGAAAGTAAAAGTCCATTTTCTTTCCTCAGAGGACAATCCCTCCATCCCAGGAATTAATGCAGTGAAATGTCATTGAAGTCCCTCTCGGACAAGAATATCTTTCCTTAGGTTAGAGGATAAAACTGTGCACAACACTCCGTGTGTGGTTTCACCACTAATTCGGCCTCTCCCACATCCCCTTGAAGAGTCTACATCCTCCTCACAACTCACACTTCCAAATGCTTTCATGTCATCTGCAAACTCGGAAATATTACATTTGATCCCAAAAGTCCAAATCAATGATATGGATTGTGAATAGCTGGGCTCCCGAGTACTGATCCTTGTGATAAGCCGCTGGTCACAGCCTGCCACCCTGAAAATGACCCATTTGTACCTAAGCTCTGTTTTCTGTCCGTTAACCATTTCTCAATTCATGCCAGTATTATCAGGGTAAATACGTTGCATCACGGGGATAGGGCCTGGGTGGGAATGTTATCAGCGCAGGCTCGATGGGCTGTATGGCCTCCTTCTGCACTGTAGGGATTCTATGATTCTAATATGTACATACGTCAGTGAAGGTGGCAGGGCACTTTGAGAGAGCAGTAAATGAAGTATATGGTATCCCAGCTTTTATTAATGGAGGGATTGAGGACAAGAGTAAGGAGTTCATATTGAACTTGTATAAGACACTTGTTAGGCCTCATCTGGAGACTGCGCCCAGTTCTGGGCACCATACTTGAGGAGGGATGTGAAGACATTGGAGAGAGTGCAGAGGAGATTCACAAGAATGATTCCAGGGAATAAGATCCGTAGCTACGAGGGTAGATTGGAGAGGTTGGGACTGTTTTCCTTGGAGGAAAGAAGGCTGAGGTGAGACTTGAGAGAGAGATTCAAGATCCTAAGGGGTATCAACAGGTTAAAGAGTGAGAAACTCTTCCCTCTCAAGAGATGGTCATGAACTGGAGGGCACAGATTCTAAATGATGGGGAAATGGATCAGAAGTGAAGTGAGGAAAAGCACTTCATCAAGAGGGTGTTTGGAATCTGGAACAATCTTCCTGAAAGCCTGTTCCAATATTCAATAAGATCTTGGCTGATCTGTGATCTAACTCTCTGTCTCTTAACCCCTTGGACGAAGGAAAATCTATCAACCCCAGATTTAAAATAATAACAAGTGACTGAGCATCAATAGCCATTTGCAGAAGATTGTTTCAAACTAACTCCACACCACATCTGGCAATGTTTCCATTTCTACAATTCTAAAATTCTAAACTGAGGCTAACATTCAAATATTCACAAATCCTGGACTTCCCAGCCAGCAGAAAAACTTGTTCTTTATCAGCCTCTCCCTTTCCCTCATTATTTTCAATGTTTGATTAAATCAGCCCCCAACTTAAATTCCAGCGGTTAAGAATAATGTTTAATCTGCACTGTTCATCAAATGTTCCCAACGCAAATACTGGAATGGGCGAAATACAGAGTAAAATTCCCTCTGCTCTGTCCAAGGAATGTTTCATCACAGATTTTTATTTTGAAGTTTAGGAAAAACAGGAATCAAATTGCTCAGCATCCCAGTGTGGCCTCCTGTTTATTTCAATCAGCCCTTCACATTCAAACATGAAGTTGAAGCTTCGAATACTGTCTGTGGCAGCGTTTGTGGATTCAGTTGTTCTCCTGCTTTTTCACTTGTCTGAAGGATTTGAATTATAGACATTGTTTAATCATTCCTTTCTCTCAGCACATGGAACTTGTGAATCTTCAAGGCAGACAATCTCATGTAATTAACAACAAACTGCATCTTTATTCATCCGTCCATTTCCTATCTCTGAATGGATCACACACATTTCCAGAATGCAGGAAGCTCTCAATGGAAACTGCTTCCAATTATTCCCCAATACAATTGTTCACACTTGACTGTAAACTACATTCCACTGACATTCCCAAAGCAGCCACAGAAAAGTGACTGGTTATTTTAAACATTGAACCTGAACTATTTGAGCTGATGATTCACTCACATTGTACAGAAATGTTGACCCTGTTTTGATGAGAGTGATCAGATTAACATTGTAACATGAAGACAGCCTCCGTACTGAGATTAACCACATTTACAACAATTCCACAATATCAGATCCATTGCTGTGTGTTTTGTGCGAATTCAGCTGTGAAATATCTGGACATTTGGAGCTTCCACTGTTTCTGTCATTTCATCATTTATTAAAGTACGTTGTTCTATCCCTTTTAAATCTAAGTTGTGTCAGTTTACATTTCCCTGCACTGAAACCTCTCCACCAGCTTTGTCCATGTACAAAATATGAATAACTCTTTGCAATGTAATGTTTCCAGCTATGCTGCTTACAATGCTGTCTAATGTTTTGTGTCATCGGCAAACCAGGATGTGTAGCATTCAGTCACATTAAATGGTCAATAAATATGTCAATACTGTGTATATCTTTCTGTGTGTGTGTGTGTGTGTGTCTGTCTGTGTGTGTGTGTCTGTGTGTGTGTGTGTCTGTGTGTGTGTGTCTGTGTGTGTGTGTCTGTGTCTGTGTGTGTGTGTGCCTGTGTGTGTGTGTCTGTGTGTGTGTGTGTGTCTGTGTGTGTGTGTGTCTGTGTGTGTCTGTGTGTGTGTCTGTGTGTGTCTGTGTGTGTCTGTGTTTGTGTCTGTGTGTGTGTGTGTCTGTGTCTTTGTGTGTGTGTGTGTCTGTGCGTGTGTGTCTGTGCGTGTGTCTGTGTGTGTGTGTCTGTGTCAGCATGCATGTGTGTCAATGTATTTGAATCTCAAATATGTGCAGTTGGAGGCCATTTGACCCATCGAGCCTGCTCCCCCACTCAAACAGTTCATGACAAACACACACACACACTCATAGACACACACACAGACGCACTCACAGAGATACAGACACACACACACACACACTCATAGACACACACACACAAAGAGAGAGACACACAGACACTCACAAACACACACGCAGAGAGACACACACACTCACAGACACACATGCACAAAGACACAGAGACAGACACACACACAGACACAGACACACACTCACTCACAGACACACGCAGAGAAACACAATCACACACACAGAAACACACAATGAAATAGACACTTGCACACACTTAGAAACTGTCTCTCTCTCTCACACACACACACACAAAGAAATACAAAACCATAAGCGCACCGACACTCTCATTCCTATTTCTGTTTTACTCCTCAATGCCCCAACTAAAAAGTACTGGGATCTGAACTTGAAATGCTGGAACTGATCATGGAGGAACGAGTGGGGCCTAATAGACACTGAGAAGTTAACTTGTGTGTGAATCATAGAACGGTGACAGCACAGGAGGCCATTCAGCCCGTCAAGCCTGGATCGACACACTGCAAGAGCAGTTTCACTATTCCCAATCCACCACCCTCTCCCCGTAACCCTGTCAATATTTTCCCTTCAGCTTCCCATTCAATTTCCTCTTGATGGAATCTTCTCCCACCTCTGACTCAGGCAGAACATGATGTGGAGATGCCGGCGTTGGACTGGGGTAAACACAGTAAGAAGTTTAACAACACCAGCTTAAAGTCCAACAGCTTTATTTGGTAGCAAAAGCCACACAAGCTTTCGGAGCTCCAAGCCCCTTCTTCAGGTGAGTGAGAATTCTGTTCACAAACAGGGCATATAAAGACAGGGCAAACAGGGCATATAAAGAGGTTTGAAGACTGAGTGAATCTCTTCACACACACACAGCAAGTGAACGGCCTCTCTCCAGTGTGGATTCGCCCATGTTTCAGCAGATGGGATGAGGTAATGAATCCCTCTCCACACTGGGAGCAGGTGAAAGGCCTCTCCTCAGTGTGAGTTCTCTGGTGTATATGTAAGCTGTTTGACTGAGTGAATCCCCTCCCACACTGGGAGCAGGTGAATGACCTCTCCTCAGTGTGAGTTCTCTGGTGTATATGTAAGCTGTTTGACTGAGTGAATCCCTTCCCACACTGGGAGCAGGTGAATGGTCTCTCCCCACTGTGACTGCCCCGATGAATCTCCAGCTGGGGTGGGTAATCGAATCCCTTCCCACAGTCCCCACATTTCCACAGCTTCTCCCTGTTGTGACTGCAATTATGTTCTGAAAGGCTGGATGATTGGCTGAAGTCTTGTCCACACACAGACCATGTGTACAGGTTCTCTCCCCTAAAAACGGTGCTTTTTCCGTCCACGTTCAAAACACAATGATATTCAGGTTACAATAAATTGGCTAACTCCAGCAGGTTTCGATATCATATTTGGTTTCAGTTTCCAAACTGCAAATCCTCCTCTTCTAAAACCCTGGGAAATTGAGTTCGAACAGAAAAAAGGAAGTGAGAGAGAACCCACAAAAACACAAAGGCAGATTGTGAAATTGAGCTGAATGAATCTGATCATTTGTGGGGCCGCCACTCGGAAAAAGTGATCATGAAAACTACTGGATTGTCACAATAATCTGACAGGTTCGGTAATGTCCTTCAGGAAACAGAACCTGCCACCGGCCTGCGCCTTCACAAGACTCTGGACACAATGGGTAAAGAGAGATAGAGAGTGAGAGATGGATTCATATCTATACATGATGAGAGAGAGAGAGAGATTGCCCCAATACAAACATCACTCCCCAACCTCTCTATCCCCCTCCCCAGCAACTATCTGAAGCTAAATTAATGTCACAACATTACTGCCATCTTTTACCCAAAACTTAGCTTCAGACCCTGTCCCTCTATATTTATGATGTGGAGATGCCGGCGTTGGACTGGGGTAAACACAGTAAGAAGTTTAACAACACCAGGTTAAAGTCCAACAGGTTTATTTGGTAGCAAAAGCCACACAAGCTTTCGAGGCTCTGAGCCCCTTCTTCAGGTGAGTGGGAATTCTGTTCACAAACAGAACCCACAAGACACAGACTCAATCCACATGAACAATGGTTGGAATGCGAATGTCACACTATTTCACATAAATATTTCTGCTTTTTTCCTCCTGAGTCTTTATCATGCGATCCTAGAATCAGAATTTATGTCACACTATTTGTAACTCCCACAGTTGCGTGGACCTGCAGAGTTTCACTGGCTGTCTTGTCTGGAGACAATACACATCTTTTTGGCCTGTCTTGATGCTCTCTCCACTCCCATTGTTTTGTTTCTTAAAGACTGGATTAGTTGTAAGTATTCGCATTCCAACCATTATTCATGTAAATTGAGTCTGTGTCTTATAAGTTCTGTTTGTGAACAGAATTCCCACTCACCTGAAGAAGGGGCTCAGAGCCTCGAAAGCTTGTGTGGCTTTTGCTACCAAATAAACCTGTTGGACTTTAACCTGGTGTTGTTAAACTTCTTCCTCTATATTTAACCACCCCGTCTCTGACATCTCCTCCAGTCACACAACCCTGTGAGATGTCTGCACCGCTCTAATTGTGGCATCATGAGCGTTCCACATGCAACATGACTTGCATCGATAAACTCTCATCTCCAACATTTCAATTGAAGTTTCAAAGCTCAATGGCTTTGAAGCCGAATGGTCCAGATTGCCATGGCCTTCAATGTGAACAAGTTGTTTGTGATGTGACTACAGAGGTTGTCTAGGAAACAATGACTGAACACAGGCGGTGAATGTGAGAAGCTGAAGTTTCCACTTGAAGACATTCCCAGTGTCTCTGAGCAGCTGAACTGGGGAAGCCTTTGGGCAGAGACTGTGCTGCTGCTATTGCCCTTCCTGGCCACCAGGCGTCGCTGTGACGCTGCCGGAGGCTGCCTGTGCGCATGTGCGGGACGGGAATGCACCCAGAGGTCAGCGCGCGGGACGCCGCCGCATCGATGCCGTCTCCCCTGGCAACGCAAGATGGTCGCCGCCATCTCCGTTGGCAACGGAATATGGCCGCTGGCCGTCTCCCTTGGCAACGCAAAATGGCCGCCGGCGGTGGGTGTCATTGCTGCGCATGCGCAGTGGGGTCTGTCTGCAGCCATTGTCCAGGTTGCCCCCAGTGGATGGGGTTGGGATTGTGCAGCAGATGGAGCAACAATCCCAGTTTCAATAGGGGGACAGAAGCTGCAATGCTGCCCCCTGTTGGTCACTTCTCCCAGTCTCAGCATTGCAGAGTGTTTGAACAAGAGTGCATTGTCACAGCAGCACCTTGACCTTCAGTTTCAGTTTATTTATTAGTCTCAGAAGTAGGCTTACATTAACACTACAATGAAGTTACTGTGAGAATCCCCTAGTCGCCCACACTCCGGTGTGTGTGTCAATGTATTTAAAACTCAAAGGAAAATAGGAGCAGGTGTAGGCCATTTGGCCCATCGATCCTGCGCCAGCATTCAAACTGATCATGGGGCACGTACGCATACAAAACACGCACACACCAACACACACAAAACACGCACACACACAAAACACGCACACACACAAAGCACGCACACACAAACACGCATGCACACACACACACACACAAACATACACACGCACAAACACGCATGCACACACACACAAACACACACACACAAACACACACACATGCATGCACACAGACACACACAAACACACACACACACAAACACACACACACAAACACACACACACACACACACAGACACACAAACACACACAAACACGCATGCACACACACAAACACACACACACAAACACGCATACACACACAAACACAAACACACACACATGCATGCACACAGACACACACAAACAGACACACACAAACACATCTTATGTTATGTTATCTCAGTCTTCAATGGTCTGCCCCTGATTCTGAGATTGTGTCCCCTGGTTCTAGTCTCACCAGCCAGGGGAAACATCCAATCTACATCCACCCTGTCACTCCCTGTAAGAATTTTAAGTCTGTTTCAATGGGATCGCCTCTCATTCTTCAAGGGTTCAAGGCCGACTTCCGGACTTGATGGCCATGGAAGGTGTGCTCATAACGGGGCCAAACAGCTGGATTATCAAACAGTAAATCCTGCCGGATCATGTATCAGTAAACTCTGCCCGAAACCTCTCTCAGTTATTACAATATGGGCCTTGTATCAGTAATCTCTGCCCGAAACCTCTCTCAGTTATTACAATCTGGGCCTTGTATCAGTAATCTCTGCCCGAAACCTCTCTCAGTTATTACAATCTGGGCCTGGTATCAGTAAACTCTGCCCGAAACCTCTCAGTTATTACAATCTGGGCCTGTTATTAGTAATCTCTGCCCGAAACCTCCCTCAGTTATTACAATCTGGGCTTTGTATCAGTAATCTCTGCCCGAAACCTCCCTCAGTTATTACAATCTGGGCCTTGTATCAGTAATCTCTGCCCGAAACCTCCCTCAGTTATTACAATCTGGGTCTTGTATCAGTAAATGCTGCCCTTCAGCTGATTGGAGAATATCATTGTGAATATTACTGAGTTTGGGATGTAATATTTTCCTGCTGTTGCCAATGTGGCTATTTTTAACATAGTTTCTGGGATCCTCCAGTCTCCCCTCAGCAGCTTTCTGGGCAGTGAGAGGTGACACACCGTTCACTAGCAGAGGGAGTTTTTGGTCCTGTCGCTGTCAATGGGATTTCCCATTGAAGTCACCTCACGCTAGCAGGAAACCAGAGGCAGGGGTACGAGAGCAGAGAATTCCCCACGAGTGAACAGCCGGAGAATCCCGGACATTCGCTCCTTTCCCAGTTATCACTGCACTCAACCCAGTCGCTGTTTATACGCTCAGTTGTCTCAGTGAATACTACATTACACCATGCTGCTGTGGACACTACAATCAACCCTTTTTGAGTTCTCACTGTATTAATACCATGTATGGATTGATATTTCATTGGACAATGTGCTGGGTTAGATGAATATTTATTGATTCTTGTGATGTGGGTGTCACTGGCTAGGTCAGCATTTATTGCCCATTCCTAGTTGCCCTGGAGAAGGTGGTGGTGAGCTGCCGTCTTGAACCCGCTGCTGTCTATGTGGTGTAGGTACACCCACAGTGCTGTTAGGGAGGGGACCTGCTTAAATTATCACTGCATTTAACCATGTCACTCTTTATAAAAAATAAACTAGACCATGTCTGGGTAATGAATGTGGAGCATGTCTCCATTTCTCTTTACCTCAGCACTGTATCTGTGTATATAACACTTCATACAGTTTCAATGTTATTTATTAGTGTCACAAGTAGGCTTACATTAACACTGCAATGAAGTTGCTGTGAAAATCCCCTAGTTGCCACACTCCGGCACTGTTCGGCTTCACTGAGGGAGAATTTAGCATGGCCAATCCACCGAACAGCATGTCTTTCAGACTGTGGGAGGAAACCGGAGCACTCGGAGGAAACCCAGACACGGGGAGAACATGCAGACTCCACACAGACAGTGACGCAAGTCGGGAATCGAACCCGGGTCCCTGGCGCTGAGAGGCTGCAGTGCTAACCACTGTGCCACCCCTACAAACTAGATACAGTTTCTCTTCTTAATGCATGGGGCTATCCCTCTGTATATACTACAATTGGTCTTTACCAGGTTTACCAGGATGTTGCCTGAGGTTTACCAGGATGTTGCCTGGTATGGAGGGGCTTGGTTATGAGGAGAGATTGGGGAAACTGGGGTTGTTCTCCTTGGAAAGACGGAGGATGAGGGGAGACTTAATAGAGGTGTATAAAATTATGAAAGGCATAGATAGGGTGAACGGTGGGAAGCTTTTCCCCGGGTCGGTGGTGACGTTCACGAGGGGTCATAGGTTCAAGGTGAAGGGGGGGAGGTTTAACACAGATATCAGAAGGACATATTTCACACAGAGGGTCGTGGGGGCCTGGAATGTGTTGCCGGGCAAGGTGGTGGAGGCGGACACACTGGGAACGTTTAAGACTTATCTCGACAGCTATATGAACGGAGTGGGAATGGAGGGATACAAAAGAGTGGTCTAGTTTGGACCAGGGAGCAGCACGGGCTAATTGTTCCTTGTTTCTCGTTTCAATTCATATGGTGTTCGTGGAAGTGGAAATGACTAGGGTTGGGAAGCATTTTCCGATCGGGGCCATTGTGATCTCCTGGACTCGTTTCGATCGCCTCAGGGGGTCGGAGAGGAATTTCCCAGATTCTTTTTCCCCATATTGGCCCTGGGGTTTTTCACTCTGGGTTTTCGCCTCTCCCTGGAGATCACATGGTCTGGAATGGGGGGGTGGGGGTGAGTTAATAGGTTGTAATGAACAAAGCATCGTAGCTGTGAGGGACAGCTCGGTGGATAGGATATTGGTATGTAGATAGGCTGGAAAAATGGGCGGGGGTCCTGGATTCAGGATTCAATCCTGGACCGGGGAGCGGCGCGGGCTTGGAGGGCCGAAGGGCCTGTTCCTGTGCTGTATTGTTCTTTGTTCTTTGTTTACTTAGTTATTGCTTCACTCAACTATGTCACTGTTTCCAATGCACTCAGTGAAGACACAGTTATTGACGCACGCAGCCATGCCTCTATCTACACCACACCCGACAATTTCTAAGCTGTTGCTGCACTTCCCCAGGAATAGATTTGATCTGTTTCTCTTACATTCAGCATCATCGGAGATACTGCTGTGTTCGGCCTTGTTTCATTCATTACTCAACTCACCTGTGTCTCAGTTTTATTTTACACAAGTTCCTGTCTTTCTTATTCCTACATTTTACCCTGTTTCAGTTGTTACTGCACTGAAAAATCTCTCTGTTAGGTAGACAGAGAAAGAGAGTCAGCTGGATGGATAGACAAACATTCCTTTCAAGTTATATATTTGTGTGGGTCAGCTGGTGCCACCACTCTTGTTTGGAACAGTTTTTGTTTGGTCTTGTTACCAGCTATTGGGTGTTGTGTGAAATGTCCAATTGCTCCAGTATTGTGTGTGTAATATTGGTGTTGAAAGATTGGGTGAATTTCGCTCGAGTCTCTTGCAGATGAGCAGAAATTGAGGAAGGGAAATAAAGTTGAACATCGGTAAAGGGAAAGTGACCACAGTCCCAGATGACGATCTGCTGCTCTCCCCTTTGAGGGGGAGAACTCACTGGCGGTGATTTACCACACCTCAGGCCAGGGGAAAGGTTGAAAGGGTTGGGCTTTCATGACGTGTTGGAGACTTTGTGCATCTCAAACCAGCTGTCCAGCCAACTGAGTGAACCAACTTCCATATTGCCACATTTCAATGCATGTTGCACAACCTGGTCACAAACTATTGCATTGGAGATTACTCACTGATATTGGGATTGATCTGTGACAATTCTCACAGTCGCATATGGAGCAGCAAGTTGCCTGGGATGGAGTATTTGAGCTATAAGGAGAGACTGGAAAGGTTTGGATTGTTTTCTTTAGAGCAGAGAAGGCTGATTGAGGTGTATAAGATTATGAGGGGTATGGACAGGGTGAATAGGAAACAGCTGTTCCCCTTGGTTGAGGGGTCAATCATGAGGGGACATAGTTTTAGGGCAAAGGGCAGGAGATTCAGAAGAGAGTTGAGAAAAACATTCACTCAGAGGGTGATGGGAATCAGGAATGTACTGCCTGGGAAGGCAGTGGAGGTCGGAAACCTTACAACCTTCCAAAAGCATTTGGATGAGCACTTGAAACATCACAACATTCAAAGATATGGTACAAGAGATGGAAAATTGGATTAGCACAACTTTAGTGGAAGTTACTGTTGGTGCAGACTCAATGGGTCGAAGGGCCTTTTCTTCACTGTACCACTCTATGACTCTGAGGGAAGAAATTCCTCCTCACAGGAAGCAGAGAGTCGGAATAAATGGGTGCTTGTCTGGTTGGCGGATGGTAACTAGTGGCGTGCCGCAGGGATCGGTACTGGGGCCTCAACTATTTACCTTTTATATAGACGATCTGGAGGAGGGGACAGAGTGTAGGGTAACAAAGTTTGCAGACGACACAAAGATAAGTGGAAAAGTGAATCGTGCGGAGGGCGTAGAAGGTCTGCAGAGAGATTTGGACAGGCTGAGTGAGTGGGCGAGGAACTGGCAGATGGAGTATAACGTTGACAAATGCGAGTTTATTCACTTTGGAGAAAATAATAGCAAATTGGATTATTATCTAAATGGAAAGAAATTACAACATGCTGCTGTGCAAAGGGACCTGGGGGTCCTTGTGCATGAGACGCAAAAACCCAGTCTGCAGGTGCAACAGGTGATCAGGAAGGCAAATGGGATGTTGGCCTATATCGCAAGGGGGATAGAATATAAAAGCAGAGATGTCTTGCTGCATCTGTACAGGGTATTGGTGAGGCCGCAGCTGGAATACTGTGTGCAGTATTGGTCCCCTTATTTGCGGAAGGATATATTGGCCTTGGAGGGAGTGCAGAGAAGGTTCACCAGGTTGATACCAGAGATGAGGGGTGTTGATTATCAGGAGAGACTGAGCAGATTGGGTTTGTACTCGTTGGAATTTAGAAGGCTGAGGGGGGGATCTTATGGAGACCTATAAGATAATGAAGGGGCTGGATAGGGTAGAGGTGGAGAGATTCTTTCCACTTAGAAAGGAAGCTAGAACTAGAGGGCACAGCCTCAAAATAAAGGGGGGTCAGTTTAGGACAGAGTTGAGGAGGAACTTCTTCTCTCAGAGGGTGGTGAATCTCTGGAATTCTCTGCCCACTGAAGTGGTGTAGGCTACCTCGTTGAATATGTTTAAATCACGGATAGATGGATTCCTGATCGGTAAGGGAATTAGGGGTTATGGGGATCAGGCGGGTAAGTGGAACTGATCCACTTCAGATCAGCCATGATCTTATTGAATGGCGGGGCAGGCTCGAGGGGCTAGATGGCCTACTCCTGCTCCTATTTCTTATGTTCTTATCTCAGTCCTAAATGTCCTGCCCCCTTACTCTGTGACTATGCCATGGTTCTAGACACCACCAGCCCCCCCCGCCCCCCCGCCCCCAGCCGGGGGAAACATTCTTCCTGTATCTACTCAGCTAACGTTTGGGGGTTGGGGAGAGTTATAGAACAAAGAGATCTCGGGGTACAGGTTCATAGCTTCTTGACAGTGGAGTCACAGGGACAGAGTGGTGAAGAAGGCATTCAGCATGCTTGGTTTCATTGGTCAGAACATTGAATACAGGAGTTGGGATGTCTTGTTGAAGTTGTACAAGACATTGTTAAGGCCACGCTTGGAATACTGTGTACAGTTCTGGTCACCCTATTTTAGAATGGATATTATTAAACTAGAAAGAGTGCAAAAAAGATTTACTAGGATGCTACCGGGACATGATGGTTTGGGTTTTAAGGAGAGGTTGTACAGACTGGGACTTTTTTCCCTGTAGCGTAGAAGACTGAGGGGTGATTTTATAGAGGTCTATAAAATAATGAGGGGCATAGATCAGCGAGATAGTCAATATCTTCTCCCAAAGGTAGGGGAGTCTAAAACTAGAGGGCATAGGTTTAAGGTGAGAGGGGAGAGATACAAAAGGGTCCAGAGGGCAATTCTTTTCACACAGAGGGTGGTGAGTGTCTGGAATGAGCTGCCAGGGGCAGTAGTAGGGGCGGGTACAATTTTATGTTTTAAAAAGCATTTAGACAGTTACATGGGTAAGATTGGTATAGAGGGACATGGGCGAAACACAGGCAATTGTGATTAGCTTAATGGTAAAAACTGGGCGGCATGGACAATTTGGGCCAAAGCGCGTTTCCATGCTGTAAACCTCTATGACTCGACCCTGCTGAGCCCTGTAAGAATTGTCCAAGTTTGAATGAGGTCACCTCTCATGCTTCTCAAGTGCATAAAGTAAAAGTCCATTTTCTTTCCTCAGAGGACAATCCCTCCATCCCAGGAATTAATGCAGTGAAATGTCATTGAAGTCCCTCTCGGACAAGAATATATTTCCTTCGGTAAGAGGATAAAACTGTCCACAACACTCCGTGTGTGGTTTCACCACCTAATTCAGCCTCTCCCACATCCCCTTGAAGAGTCTACATCCTCCTCACAACTCACACTTCCAAATGCTTTCATGTCATCTGCAAACTCGGAAATATTACATTTGATCCCAAACGTCCAAATCAATGATATGGATTGTGAATAGCTGGGCTCCCGAGTACTGATCCTTGTGATAAGCCGCTGGTCACAGCCTGCCACCCTGAAAATGACCCATTTGTGCCTAAGCTCTGTTTTCTGTCCGTTAACCATTTCTCAATTCATGCCAGTATTATCAGGGTAAATACGTTGCATCACGGGGATAGGGCCTGGGTGGGAATGTTGTCAGCGCAGGCTCGATGGGCTGTATGGCCTCCTTCTGCACTGTAGGGATTCTATGATTCTAATATGTACATACGTCAGTGAAGGTGGCAGGGCACTTTGAGAGAGCAGTAAATGAAGTATATGGTATCCCAGCTTTTATTAATGGAGGGATTGAGGACAAGAGTAAGGAGTTCATATTGAATTTGTATAAGACACTTGTTAGGCCTCATCTGGAGATTGCGCCCAGTTCTGGGCACCGTACTTGAGGAGGGATGTGAAGACATTGGAGAGAGTGCAGAGGAGATTCACAAGAATGATTCCAGGGAATAAGATCCGTAGCCACGAGGGTAGATTGGAGAGGTTGGGACTGTTTTCCTTGGAGAAAAGAAGGCTGAGGGGAGACTTGAGAGAGAGAGATTCAAGATCCTAAGGGGTATCAACAGGTTAAAGAGTGAGAAACTCTTCCCTCTCAAGAGATGGTCATGAACTAGAGGGCACAGATTCTAAATGATGGGGAAATGGATCAGAAGTGAAGTGAGGAAAAGCACTTCATCAAGAGGGTGTTTGGAATCTGGAACAATCTTCCTGAAAGCCTGTTCCAATATTCAATAAGATCCTGGCTGATCTGTGATCTAACTCTCTGTCTCTTAACCCCTTGGACTAAGGAAAATCTATCAACCCCAGATTTAAAATAATAACAAGTGACTGAGCATCAATAGCCATTTGCAGAAGATTGTTTCAAACTAACTCCACACCACATCTGGCAATGTTTCCATTTCGACAATTCTAAACTGAGGCTAACATTCAAATATTCACAAATCCTGGAGTTCCCAGCCAGCAGAAAAACTTGTTCCTTATCAGCCTCTCCCTTTCCCTCATTATTTTCAATGTTTGATTAAATCAGCCCCCAACTTAAATTCCAGCGGTTAAGAATAATGTTTAATCTGCACTGTTCATCAAATGTTCCCAACACAAATACTGTAATGGGCTAAATACAGAGTAAAATTCCCTCTGCTCTGTCCAAGGAATGTTTCATCACAGATTTTTATTTTGAAGTTTAGGAAAAACAGGAATCAAATTGCTCAGCATCCCACTGTGGCCTCCTGTTTATTTCAATCAGCCCTTCACATTCAAACATGAAGTTGAAGCTTCGAATACTGTCTGTGGCAGCGTTTGTGGATTCAGTTGTTCTCCTGCTTTTTCACTTGTCTGAAGGATTTGAATTATAGACATTGTTTAATCATTCCTTTCTCTCAGCACATGGAACTTGTGAATCTTCAAGGCAGACAATCTCATGTAATTCACAACAAACTGCATCTTTATTCATCCGTCCATTTCCTATCTCTGAATGGATCACACACATTTCCAGAATGCAGGAAGCTCTCAATGGAAACTGCTTCCAATTATTCCCCAATACAATTGTTCGCACTTTACTGTGAACTACATTCCACTGACATTCCCAAAGCAGCCACAGAAAAGTGACTGGTTATTTTAAACATTGAACCTGAACTATTTGAGCTGATGATTCACTCACATTGTACAGAAATGTTGACCCTGTTTTGATGAGAGTGATCAGATTAACATTGTAACATGAAGACAGCCTCCGTACTGAGATTAACCACATTTACAACAAATCCGCAATATCAGATCCATTGCTGTGTGTTTTGTGCGAATTCAGCTGTGAAATATCTGGACATTTGGAGCTTCCACTGTTTCTGTCATTTCATCATTTATTAAAGTACGTTGTTCTATCCCTTTTAAATCTAAGTTGTGTCAGTTTACATTTCCCTGCAGCACTGAAACCTCTCCACCAGTTTTGTCCATGTACAAAATATGAATAACTCTTTGCAATGTGATGTTTCCAGCTACGCTGCTTACAATGCTGTCTAATGTTTTGTGTCATCGGCAAACCAGGATGTGTAGCATTCAGTCACATTAAATGGTCAATAAATATGTCAATACTGTGTATATATTTCTCTGTGTGTGTGTCTGTGTGTGTGTGTGTGTCTGTGTCTGTGTGTGTGTGTGTGTCTGTGTGTCTGTGTGTGTGTGTGAGTGTCAGCATGCATGTGTGTCAATGTATTTGAATCTCAAATATGTGCAGTTGGAGGCCATTTGACCCATTGAGCCTGCTCCCCCACTCAAACAGATCATGACAAACACACACACACAGACACACAGACGCACACGCACTCACAGAGATATAGACACACACACACAGACGCACACGCACTCAGAGATACAGACACATACACACACTCATAGACACACACACACAGACAAAGAGAGAGACACACAGACACTCACAGACACACACGCAGAGAGACACAAACACACACTCACAGACACACATGCACAAAGACACAGAGACACACACACAGACACACACTCACTCACAGACACACGCAGAGAAACACAATCACACACACAGAAACACACATTGAAATAGACACTTGCACACACTTAGAAACTGTCTCTCTCTCACACACACACACACACACACACACACACACACACACACACAGAAATACAAAAACATAAGCGCACCGACACTCTCATTCCTATTTCTGTTTTACTCCTCAATCCCCCAACTAAAAAGTACTGGGATCTGAACTTGAAATGCTGGAACTGATCATGGAGGAACGAGTGGGGCCTAATAGACGCTGAGAAGTTAACTTGTGTGTGAATCATAGAATGGTGACAGCACAGGAGGCCATTCAGCCCGTCAAGCCTGGATCGACACACTGCAAGAGCAGTTTCACTATTCCCAATCCTCCACCCTCTCCCCGTAACCCTGTCAATATTTTCCCTTCAGCTTCCCATTCAATTTCCTCTTGATGGAATCTTCTCCCACCTCTGACTCAGGCAGAACATGATGTGGAGATGCCGGCGTTGGACTGGGGTAAACACAGTAAGAAGTTTAACAACACCAGCTTAAAGTCCAACAGCTTTATTTGGTAGCAAAAGCCACACAAGCTTTCGGAGCTCCAAGCCCCTTCTTCAGGTGAGTGGGAATTCTGTTCACAAACAGGGCATATAAAGACACAGACTCAATTTACATGAATAATGGTTGGAATGTGAATACTTACAGCGAATCAAGGCAGAACATTCCAGATACCAGCAGTCACTACGTTAAAAACATTTCCTCATCACAGATTCATACAGTGCAGAAGAGACCCTTCGGCCCATCGAGTCTGCACCGACACGTGAGGACCACCTAACATACCGACCTCACCCCATTTACCAGCACTTGGCCCATAGCCCTGAATGTGATGATGTGCCAAGTGCTTATCCAGCTACTTTTTAAAGGATGTGAGGCAACTTGCCTCGACCAACCTCCCAGGCAGCGCATTCCAGACTGTCACCACCCTGTGGGTAAAACAGATTTTCCTCACATCCCCCCTAAACCTCCTGCCCCTCACCTTGAACCTATGTCCCCTCGTGACTGACCCTTCAACTAAGGGGAACAGCTGCTCCCGATCCACACTCTTCATGTCTCTCATAATCTTGTCCACCTCAATCAGGTCGCCCCCCCAGTCTTCTCTGCTCCAATGAATACAACACAAGCCGACTCAACTTCTAATTTTTAATTTTGTTTATTAGTGTCACAAGGAGGCTTGCATTAACACTGTGAAGTTACTGTGAAAATTCCCCAGATGCCACACTCTGGTGTTCGGTTACACTGAGAGAAAATTTACCACGGCCAATGCACCCTAACCAGCACATCATTCACACTGTGGGAGGAAACCGCAGCACCCAGAGGAAAGCCACGCAGACTTCCGGGATCGGCGCAGACATGATGGGCCGAATGGCCTCCTGCTGTTCTGTGATTCGAGAACACCCTTTGTGTGAAGACGTGTTCCTTAATTTCACTTTGAAAGGGTTTCAGAATATTTTTAATATTTCAGACAATGATCCCAGTCCCAGACTCCACAACCAGCAAGAAACCTTTCTCTTTCTCTATCCTATCAGTTTCCATTATTCTCCTGACAACGTTGATCAAATTATCCCTGACACTCCAAACTTCCCGGGAATACAACCCTCGTTTGTGTCTCCATGGCTGCGTCTCTGTCACATTTAAAATACTAATGTTACCTCAGCGAGGAGACAACTCTGTCAGAAATATCTCAGTGCTGCGCTCACATCAAATGGCCGCTGGGAAGAAAGGCCAAATGGCTGACTGATATTTGTGGATATTTTTCACAGATTCCCAGGGAGGGAGAGGGAGAGATGGAGAGAGGGACAGAAGACACAGACATAGAGAGTGAGAAAAAGAAATAAACAGAATTACCTTGGGCCCATTTAGTTTCTATTTTCTCTGCTCTCCTCAACTTCTTGTCTGAACTCCACATGCCTCCTTCTGCCCTGTAACAATTCTGTGATCCTGTGATGGGATAAACAGACCGAGGGAGGAAATATGAAGGTCCGCAGCATCTTTGAGAGTGGATTAATTGCGGGAATGAGGGATGTGAGCTCCAGGGTGAGGTTGGAGAAACGGGGCTTGTTCCCCTTGAGGGGAGATTTGCTCGAGATGTACAAGATTAGGACAGGTTTCGATAAAGTCGATAAAGGAAAGCTGTTGCCGTGAGCTGATTGGGTTCAGGGATGACGGGGAGACACAATTTAAAGTTTCAGGAGAGACGCAGTGAGGAAAAACATCTTTCACATACACACAGAGCCTGGGAATGTGTTTGGACGCACGGCCTATGAGGATGGTGGAAGCGGAGATGATGAGTGAATGACAGGGATGGAGAGGTGACACTAGGAGAGGCAATGGCCTAGTGCTATTATCTCCAGACTATTAATCCAGAAACTCAGCCAATGTTCTGGGGACCTGGGTTTGAATCCCACCAATTGGAATTCAATAAAAATATCTGGAATTAAGAATCTACTGGTGACCATGAAACTATTGTCGATTGTCGGAAAAACCCATCTGGTTCACTGATGTCTTTTAGGGAAGGAAATCTGCCGTCCTTACGTGGTCTGGGCTACGTGTGACTCCAGAGCCACAGCAATGCGGTTAACTCTCAACTGCCCGCGAAGAGCAACTCGATGCAATAAATTCTGTTCAGCCAGCGATGCCCATGTCCCACGAAAGAATTAAAGAAAACTTCAATCAACTCACTCCTGAACCTTCTAAATCCCAGGGATACAGCATAAATCTCCATCGAAACTGTCCTGTGACAAAATACACCACAGAGTTAGAAACACAGTCAATGCCTCGACTTTCTCAGAAGATGAAGGAAATTGGGCATGTCAGCTATAACTCTCACTAACTCATTCTTTCTGGTTGTATCACAGCTCGGTCTGGCTCCTGTTCTGCCCAAGACCGCAAGGATCTACAAAAGGTCATGAATGTAGCCCAATCCATCACGCAAACCGGCCTCCCATCCACTGACTCTGTCTACACTTCCCGCTGCCTCGGAAAAGCAGCCAGCATAATGAAGGACCTCACCCACCCCGGACATTCTCTCTTCCACCTTCTTCCGTCGGGAAAAAGATACAAACGTCTGAGGTCACGGACCGACCCACTCAAGAACAGCTTCTTCCTGCTGCTGGCAGACTTTTGAATGGACCTACCCTGCATTAAATTGATCTTTCTCTCCACCCGAGCTATGACTGTAACACTACATTCTGCACTCTCTCGCTTCCTTCTCTATGAACAGTATGCTTTGTATGTATAGCGCGCAAGAAACAAGACTTTTCACTGTATACTAATATGATAATAATAAATCAAATCAAAATAATTAATCAAGTCAAAGTATTTACCCTGCTAATCCCCCTAAGACTATGGGGAAATTTAGCATGGCCAATCCACCGAACCCGCACATCTTTGGGCTGAGAGAAGGAAGAGCGGCACTCGGAGGAAACCCATGCAGATAGTGACCCGAGGCTGGATATGAACTTGTGTCCCTGGTGCTGTGTTAAAGAGCAGTGCTAACCACTGGTGCCACCGTGCTGCCCGCTCCTGTTTGGGAGCTTCACCAGGTTGACACCTCATTTTTAAGGGATGCCAGGTTGACCCCGTGGCTTGATGGGAATGGTTGAGTGGGGAATGAATCATTCTCTGTTACCTGCAGTGTCCTGGACATTGAGAGAAACTGACACTCAGACACATAAAACAACAACCTGCATTGATATAGCACCTTGAACAGAAACGTCCTCAGATGCTTCACAGGAGCCTGGAGTGAAAAATTAGAAGCCGAGTCACAGGCGAGTTTAGGGACAAAAGAATTGCCCCAAAGCTCTGGTCAAAAAGGGGTTGTTTTTAGGAAATGTCTGAATGGTGGAAAGGGAGGGATGAAGACAGAGTTTTGGGAAGGAATTCCAGAGTTGGAGCCACACAGTTGAACTGCAGACCCCAATGGTGAAAGGATTAAAATGGGGAATGGTCAGGGAGCCAGGATTAAAGGAAAACAGATATCAGAGGATGGTGGGACTGGGGGATATAGGGAGGGCTCATTTACAGAAGACAGTACCAAACTTTAACCACATCTCGTGTGAAGAAGTGCTTCCTAATTTAGCTTTGAAAGAAGTTTAGAAGTTTATTTATTTGTGTCACAAGTCGGCTTACATTAACACGGTAATGAAGTTACTGTGAAAATCCCTTAGTCGCCACACTCCGGCGCCTGTTCGGGTAACACTGAGGGAGAATTTAGCATGGCCAATGCACCCTAAACAGCACGTCTTTCAGACTGAGGGAGGAAACCGGAGCATCCGGAGGAAACCCACGCAGACACAGGGAGAACATGCGGACTCCGCACAGACAGGAATAAATGAATCTTTTTCTAAGTAGCAGGCAGTGACGAGTGGGGTCCCGCAGGGGTCAGTTCTTGGGTCCCAGCTATTCACAAAACACATCAGTGATTTGGATGAGGGAACCAAACGTAATATTCTCAAGTTTGCTGATGAGACGAAACTTGGTGGGAATGTGAGTGATGGGGAGGATGTTAAGAGGCTTCGGGGTGATTTAGACAAGTTGAGTGAGTGGGGAAATACATGGCAGATGCAGAATAATGTGGATAAAAGTGACGTTATCCACTTTGGACGGAGGAAGAGAATGACAGAGTATTAGTTGAATGGTGATAGATTGGGAAATGTTGTACAAAGGGACCTGGGTATCTGAGAACACCAGTCACTGAAAGCAAGCATGCAGCTACAGCAAGCAGTTAGGAAGACCAATGGGATGTTGGCCTTCATTGCAAGAGGATTGGAGTAGAAGAGCAAGGATGTCTTACTGCAGCTGGACAGGGCCTCGGTGAGACCACACCTGGAGTCTTGTGTACAGTGTTCCTCTCCTTATCTGAGGAAGGATGTACTTGCCACAGAGGGAGAGCAGTGAATGTTCACCAGACTGATTCCTGGGATGGCAGCATTGATGTCTGAGGGGAGATTGGGTCGGCTGGGCCTGTATTCACTGGAATGTAGAAGAGTGAGCGGGGATCGAATTGAAAGGTATAAAATTCTGACAGTGCTGGACAGGCTGGATACAGGGATATTGTTTCCTCCGGCTGGGGGTGTCTGGAACAAGGGGTCACAGTCTCAGGATACGGGGGAGGCCATTTGGGACTGAGATGAGGGGAAACCTCTTCACTCAGAGGGTGGTGAACCTGTGGAATTCTCTCCCACAGAAAGCTGTGGAGACCAAGTCACTGAATATAGTTAAGAAGGAAATAGATAGATTTCTAGACTCTAAAGGTGTCGAGGTGTATGGGGAGAGCGCTGGGGTATGGCATTGAGACAGAGGATCGGCCATGATAGTGTTGAATGGTGGGTCAGGCTCGAAGGGCTGAATGGCCTCCTCCTCCTCCTATTTTCTATGTTGATGTGACCGCCCCAAGTCTCTTTGGGCCTCCACTCTTTCCAGCTTTTCCCCATTCATAAAGCAATCTGTTCTATCCTTTTTAAAGTGGGTGACCACACAATTGTCTCCAATGAAATCCATCTTTCACTCTTTGAACCATTCAGTTAAGACATTTAACTTTCGGGCGGCCCGGTGGCACAGTGGTTCGTACTGCTGCCTCACAGCGCCAGGGACCTGGGTTCAATTCCAGCCTCGGGTGACTGTGTGGAGTTTGCACATTCTCCCCGTGTCTGCGTGGGTTTCCTCCGGGTGCTCTGGTTACCTTCCACACTCGCAAGATATATAGGTTAGAAGGATTAGCAATGGGGTTATGGGGATAGGGCTGGGCTGAGGGCCTGGGTAAGATACTCTGTCATCAAGTCTGTGCAGACTCAATGAGCTGAATGGCCTCTTATGCAGTGGAATACCTCTTTGCCATTTGAAGCTTCTGGTTTCCTTCCACACTCCAAAGATGTGCGGGTTAGGTTGATTGGCTGTGCTCAATTGCCCCTTAGTGTTAGGGGGATTCAGGCCTGGGTGGTATTGTTGTCGGGGGCAGGCTTGATGGGCCAAAGGACCTCCTTCTGCACTTTAGGGATTCTATGATGAACGGCATGGTGGCACAGTGGTTAGCACAGCGCCAGGGACCCAGGTTCAATTCCAGCCTCAGCTCGCTGTCAGTGTAGAGTTCTCCCAGTGTCTGCGTGGGTTTCCTCCGGGTGCTCCAGTTTCCTCCCACACTCCAAACATGTGCGGGTCAGGTGGATTGGCCATGATAAATTGACCCTAGTGTCAGGGGATTAACAGGGTAAATATATGGGGTTACGGGAATAGGGCCTGGGTGGGATTGTGGTCGATGCAGACTCGATGGGCCGAATGGTCTGCCCTTCAGGGATTCTAGGATCTCAAATCATTGATAAATATGATGAAACTGAGACAGACACGGGGGCTTTGCAGCAGCAGAGACAGGATGAGAATCATTGCATCCTGCATGGAGTTTTATTACACAACCAATTTCAGAAAATTCACAACTCTAATTCACAACAGCAAAGTGTGGGATTGCAAACTTGGAATTATTAGCACAGGACTAAAGTTTAAAAGCTAAACACTGACATTCGGAAACAGGAGATGGCCTCACATCTTCAATTCTGTGATTGTCCCCCATCTCCTGCTCTGAATATTACAATATCTCTGCCCCCTTCATGCGTCTGCAGACTTTGAAAGTTACTCAGACATTGGTGAAACTAGTCTTTATCTCGGGGCGTTTCCTGTGAAATATGCGCCTTCTCCAAAGAGACACAATCTAATTGACGCTTTCTGATACAATCTGAATCTCCTTTCAAACAACCTCCCAACCCCACTGTGCAGGAATGTCACCTTTTGTCACATTCCCCAACACAATTGTTGACATTTTATCAGGTGGGAAAAGTAGATTCAACTGACAGATTCTGAGCCCCAGGTTGAATCTTTAAGATGTAAAACTGAACTGAAAGCCCAGGTCTCTCTGTTCCTGCATCCATTTTAACATTGACCCATTGATTTTAAATTGCTTCTCCTGTATAAAAATATAATCTATCAACCTCAGATTTAAACATTAATAAGCAACTGAGCATCAACTGCGAATTATAGAAGGTAGTTCCAAACTAATATCACAGCTGGTGTGGCAAAGTGTTTCTGAATTCCACTCCTACAAGTCTAAAATCCTCAACATTGTTTGAAATCCAATGTCCCCAAGTCCTGGACTCCCCAACCAGCAGGAAAAGTTGTTCTTCCAGCATTACAGAGTAACACTTCAACTACACTTTTCAACAAACAATCCCAAACCAAATACAGAACAGGGTTCATAGAATCCTGCAGTGCAGGAGGCCATTCGGCCCATCGAGTCTGCACTGACCACAATCCCACCCAGGCCCCATCCCTATAATCACATACATTTACCTCAGCTAATCCTCCTGACACTAAGGGACAATTTAGCTTGGCCAATCCACCTAACCTGTACACCTGATAGAAGTCTGCCAGATTATGAGGGGGCATGGACAGAGTGGATAGTCAGAAGCTTTTTCCCAGGGTGGAAGAGTTATTACTCGGGGGCATAGGTTTAAGGTGCGAGGGGCAAGGTTTAAAGGAGATGTGGGAGGAAAGTTTTTTTACACAGAGGGTGGTGGGTGCCTGGAACTCGTTGCCGGGGGAGGGAGTGGAAACGGATACGCTAGTGACTTTTCAAGGGCGTCTTGACAAAGACATGAATAAGATGGGAATGGAGGGATATGGTCCCCGGAAGGGTAGGGGGTTTTAGTTCAGTCAGGCAGCATGGTCGGTGCAGGATTGGAGAGCCGAAAGACCTGTTCCCGTGCTGTAATTTTCTTTGTTCTATCTTTGGAGTGTGGGATGAAACCGGAGCACCCGGAGGAAACCCACACAAACACGGGAAGGACGTTCAAACTCCAGTCAGAAAGTGAGCCAAGCTGGGAATCGAAGGCGGGTCCCTGGCACAGTGAGGAAGCAGTGCTAACCCCTGCATCACTGTGCCACCCCCATATTGAAAACTTGGGTTCAAATTCAAGACAGCCGCAAATTCACTTTGAGAAAAGTTCCCTCTGCTGTGTCAAAGGAATTTTTAATTGAGGATTTTTATTTCTGGGAAAACTGAACTCACATTGAACAGCATCCCAGTGTGGGATTTAAACTCTAGTTTGTTTCAGTCCTGGGGAGAGAGATGGAGCGAGAGGGAGAGATACAGATACAGAGGCAGAGAGACACAGAAACAGGATGGGATTGTGCTGTACATGTTTCAGAGCTGACACTGAGACACACACGAGATGTACAATCGCAGCCCAGAGTGAATCATTCTCTGTTACCTGCAGTGTCCTGGACATGGACAGAAGCTGACACTCAGACACACACAACAACAACTTGCATTTATATAGCACCTTGAACAGGATTATCCCAAGATGCTTCACAGGAGCCTTAATGTGAGAAATTTGACCCCGAGTCACAGGAGAGTTTAGGGTCACATGTCCCAAAGGTTTGGCCAGATGGTTTTTATGGACTATTTTAATTGGAGGAAAAGGAGGTGTTAAAATGGACAAAACCAATCTGCTTCACGAATGTTCTTTAGGGAAGGAAATCTGCCGTCCTTACCTGGTCGGGCCTACATGTGACTCCAGTCCCACAGCAATGTGGTTGACTCTTAGATGCTGTTTGAAATGGCCTAGCAAGCCACTCAGTTCATGAGCAATTAGGGACGAGGAGTAAACGCTGGCAGAACCAGCCAGGCCCACATCCCATGGATGTATTTGAGTAAAACGTTCAGGGAAGGAATTCCAGAGTTGGAGCCCACGCAGATGAAGACACAGCTCCCAATGGTGAAACGATTCAAATTGTGGATGGTCACGGAGCCAGAATGAAAGGAAAACAGATATGGGAGGATGGTGGGACTGGAGGAGGTGGATAACCAGCAAGAAACATTTCTCTCTCTCTGTGCTATCAGTTTCCATTATTCTCCTGACAACTTGGATCAAATTGTCCAAGAGAGAGAGAGAGAGACAGAGCGAGAGGGGGCCAGAAAGAGAGAGAGAAACAGAGGCAGAGAGAGAGAGACAGAGAGAGACAAAGTCGGAGAGAGACTGAGACAGAGAGGGAGAGAGAGAGAGGGAGAGAGAGAGAGACAGAGAGAGACAGAGACAGAGAGAGACAAAGACGGAGAGAGACAGAGAGAGAGGGAGACAGAGAGAGAGGGAGACAGAGAGAGACAGAGAGAGGGAGGGAGACACAGAGGGAGGGAGACACAGAGGGAGGGAGACACAGAGGGAGGGAGACACAGAGGGAGGGAGACACAGAGGGAGGGAGACACAGAGGGAGGGAGACACAGAGGGAGGGAGACACAGAGGGAGGGAGACACAGAGGGAGGGAGACACAGAGGGAGGGAGACACAGAGGGAGGGAGACACAGGGGGAGGGAGACACAGGGGGAGGGAGACACAGAAGGAGGGAGACACAGAAGGAGGGAGACACAGAAGGAGGGAGACACAGAAGGAGGGAGACACAGAAGGAGGGAGACACAGAAGGAGGGAGACACAGAAGGAGGGAGACACAGAAGGAGGGAGACACAGAAGGAGGGAGACACAGAGGGAGGGAGACACAGAGGGAGGGAGACACAGAGGGAGGGAGACACAGAGGGAGTGAGACACAGAGGGAGGGAGACAGAGAGAGGGACAGTGACAGAGAGAGGGACAGAGAGAGAGGGACAGAGAGAAAGAGAGAGAGAGGGACAGACCAAGAGAGAGGCAGAGAGAGGGACAGACCAAGAGAGAGACAGAGAGAGACAAAGATGGAGAGAGACAGAGCGAGAGTGAGACAGAGAGGGAGTGAGACAGAGAGGGAGTGAGACAGAGAGGGAGTGAGACAGAGAGGGAGTGAGACAGAGAGGGAGTGAGACAGAGAGGGAGTGAGACAGAGAGGGAGTGAGACAGAGAGGGAGGGAGACAGAGAGGGAGGGAGACAGAGAGGGAGGGAGACAGAGAGGGAGGGAGACAGAGAGGGAGGGAGACAGAGAGGGAGGGAGACAGAGAGGGAGGGAGACAGAGAGGGAGGGAGACAGAGAGGGAGGGAGACAGAGAGGGAGGGAGACAGAGAGGGAGGGAGACAGAGAGGGAGGGAGACAGAGAGGGAGGGAGACAGAGAGGGAGGGAGACACAGAGGGAGGGAGACACAGAGGGAGGGAGACACAGAGGGAGGGAGACACAGAGGGAGGGAGACACAGAGGGAGGGAGACACAGAGGGAGGGAGACACAGAGGGAGGGAGACACAGAGGGAGGGAGACACAGAGGGAGGGAGACACAGAGGGAGGGAGACACAGAGGGAGGGAGGCAGAGACAGAGAGAGGGGGGACAGAGAGAGGGAGAGACAGAGAGGGGGAGACACAGAGAGGGGGAGACACAGAGAGGGGGAGACACAGAGAGAGGGAGACACAGAGAGAGGGAGACACAGAGAGAGGGAGACACAGAGAGAGGGAGACACAGAGAGAGGGAGACACAGAGAGAGGGAGACACAGAGAGAGGGAGACACAGAGAGAGGGAGACACAGAGAGAGGGAGACACAGAGAGAGGGAGACACAGAGAGAGGGAGACACAGAGAGAGGGAACACAGAGAGAGGGAGACAGAGAGAGAGAGACACAGAGAGAGGGAGACACAGAGAGAGTCAGAGAGAGAGCCAGAGAGAGACAGACAGAGAGAGACAAAGACGGAGAGAGCCAGAGAGAGACAGACAGAGAGAGACAAAGACGGAGAGAGACAAAGACGGAGAGAGACAGAGAGAGAGGGAGACAAAGAGAGAGGGAGACAGAGAGGGAGGGAGACAGAGAGGGAGGGAGACAGAGAGGGAGGGAGACACAGAGGGAGGGAGACACAGAGGGAGGGAGACACAGAGGGAGGGAGACACAGAGGGAGGGAGACACAGAGGGAGGGAGACACAGAGGGAGGGAGACACAGAGGGAGGGAGACACAGAGGGAGGGAGACACAGAGGGAGGGAGACACAGAGGGAGGGAGACACAGAGGGAGGGAGACACAGAGGGAGGGAGACACAGAGGGAGGGAGACACAGAGGGAGGGAGACACAGAGGGAGAGAGAGAGGGACAGACCAAGGGAGAGACAGAGAGAGAGAGAAAGACAGAGAGAAAGAGTGACAGAGGGAGAGGGACACAGAGAGAGGGAGAGACAGAGAGAGAGAGAGAGAGAGAGACAGAGAGAACGAGACGGAGACAGAGAGAGAGAGAAAGATAGAGCGAGAAAGAGAGAGAGATAGAGAGAGAGAGACAGACAGAGAGACACAGAGAGGGAGAGAGAGACACAGAGAGAGAAAGAGACAGAGAGAGAGAGGGACAGACAGAGAAAGAGAGAGGGACAGAGAGAGACACAGTGAGAGAGAGAGAGAGACAGAGAAAGACAGACAGAGAGAGACAGAGCAGCAAAGAGAGAGAGAGACAGAGACACAGAGAGAGACAGAGAGGCAGAGAGAGACAGAGACAGAGACGGAGAGAGACAGAGACGGAGAGAGACAGAGACGGAGAGAGACAGAGACGGAGAGAGACAATGACAGAGAGAGACAAAGACGGAGAGAGACAGAGAGAGACAAAGACGGAGAGAGACAGAGACGGAGAGAGACAGAGACGGAGAGAGACAAAGACGGAGAGAGACAAAGACGGAGAGAGACAAAGACGGAGAGAGACAAAGACGGAGAGAGACAAAGACGGAGAGAGAGAGAGAGAGTGAGACAGAGAGAGAGGGAGACAGAGAGAGAGGGAGACAGAGAGGGAGGGAGACAGAGAGGGAGGGAGACAGAGAGGGAGGGAGACAGAGAGGGAGGGAGACAGAGAGGGAGGGAGACACAGAGGGAGGGAGACACAGAGGGAGGGAGACACAGAGGGAGGGAGACACAGAGGGAGGGAGACACAGAGGGAGGGAGACACAGAGGGAGGGAGACACAGAGGGAGGGAGACACAGAGGGAGGGAGACACAGAGGCAGGGAGACACAGAGGGAGGGAGACACAGAGGGAGGGAGACACAGAGGGAGGGAGACACAGAGGGAGGGAGACACAGAGGGAGGGAGACACAGAGGGAGGGAGACACAGAGGGAGGGAGACACAGAGGGAGGGAGACACAGAGGGAGGGAGACACAGAGGGAGGGAGACACAGAGGGAGGGAGACACAGAGGGAGGGAGACAGAGACAGAGAGAGGGGGGGACAGAGAGAGGGAGAGACAGAGAGAGGGAGAGACAGAGAGAGGGAGAGACAGAGAGAGGGAGAGACAGAGAGAGGGAGAGACAGAGAGAGGGAGACACAGAGAGAGGGAGACACAGAGAGAGGGAGACACAGAGAGAGGGATAGTCAGAGAGGGAGACACAGAGAGAGGGAACACAGAGAGAGGGAGACACAGAGAGAGAGACACAGAGAGAGGGAGACACAGAGAGAGTCAGAGAGAGAGCCAGAGAGAGACAGACAGAGAGAGACAAAGACGGAGAGAGACAGAGAGAGAGGGAGACAGAGAGAGAGGGAGACAGAGAGGGAGGGAGACAGAGAGGGAGGGAGACAGAGAAGGAGGGAGACAGAGAGGGAGGGAGACAGAGAGGGAGGGAGACAGAGAGGGAGGGAGACAGAGAGGGAGGGAGACAGAGAGGGAGGGAGACACAGAGGGAGGGAGACACAGAGGGAGGGAGACACAGAGGGAGGGAGACACAGAGGGAGGGAGACACAGAGGGAGGGAGACACAGAGGGAGGGAGACACAGAGGGAGGGAGACACAGAGGGAGGGAGACACAGAGGGAGGGAGACACAGAGGGAGGGAGACACAGAGGGAGGGAGACACAGAGGGAGGGAGACACAGAGGGAGGGAGACACAGAGGGAGAGAGAGAGGGACAGACCAAGAGAGAGAGAGAGAGAAAGACAGAGAGAAAGAGTGACAGAGGGAGAGGGACACAGAGAGAGGGAGAGACAGAGAGAGAGAGAGACAGAGAGAACGAGACAGAGACAGAGAGAGAGAGAAAGATAGAGCGAGAAAGAGAGAGAGATAGAGAGAGAGAGACAGACAGAGAGACACAGAGAGGGAGAGAGAGACACAGAGAGAGAGAGAGACAGAGAGAGAGAGGGACAGACAGAGAAAGAGAGAGGGACAGAGAGAGACACAGTGAGAGAGAGAGAGAGACAGACAGAGAAAGACAGACAGAGAGAGACAGAGCAGCAAAGAGAGAGAGAGACAGAGACACAGAGAGAGACAGAGAGAGAGACAGAGAGGCAGAGGGAGACAGAGACAGAGACGGAGAGAGACAGAGACGGAGAGAGACAGAGACGGAGAGAGACAATGACAGAGAGAGACAAAGACGGAGAGAGACAGAGACGGAGAGAGACAGAGACGGAGAGAGACAAAGATGGAGAGAGACAAAGACAGAGAGAGACAAAGACGGAGAGAGACAAAGACGGAGAGAGACAAAGACGGAGAGAGACAAAGACGGAGAGAGAGAGAGAGAGTGAGACAGAGAGAGAGGGAGACAGAGAGAGAGGGAGACAGAGAGGGAGGGAGACAGAGAGGGAGGGAGACACAGAGGGAGGGAGACACAGAGGGAGGGAGACACAGAGGGAGGGAGACACAGAGGGAGGGAGACACAGAGGGAGGGAGACACAGAGGGAGGGAGACACAGAGGGAGGGAGACACAGAGGGAGGGAGACACAGAGGGAGGGAGACACAGAGGGAGGGAGACACAGAGGGAGGGAGACACAGAGGGAGGGAGACACAGAGGGAGGGAGACACAGAGGGAGGGAGACACAGAGGGAGAGAGAGAGGGACAGACCAAGAGAGAGAGAGAGAGAAAGACAGAGAGAAAGAGTGACAGAGGGAGAGGGACACAGAGAGAGGGAGAGACAGAGAGAGAGAGAGACAGAGAGAACGATACAGAGAGAGAGAGAAAGATAGAGCGAGAAAGAGAGAGAGATAGAGAGAGAGAGACAGACAGAGAGACACAGAGAGGGAGAGAGAGACACAGAGAGAGAGAGAGACAGAGAGAGAGAGGGACAGACAGAGAAAGAGAGAGGGACAGAGAGAGACACAGTGAGAGAGAGAGAGAGACAGACAGAGAAAGACAGACAGAGAGAGACAGAGCAGCAAAGAGAGAGAGAGACAGAGACACAGAGAGAGACAGAGAGAGAGACAGAGAGGCAGAGAGAGACAGAGACAGAGACGGAGAGAGACAGAGACGGAGAGAGACAGAGACGGAGAGAGACAATGACAGAGAGAGACAAAGACAGAGAGAGACAAAGACGGAGAGAGACAAAGACGGAGAGAGACAAAGACGGAGAGAGACAAAGACGGAGAGAGAGAGAGAGAGAGAGTGAGACAGAGAGAGAGGGAGACAGAGAGAGAGGGAGACAGAGAGGGAGGGAGACACAGAGGGAGGGAGACACAGAGGGAGGGAGACACAGAGGGAGGGAGACACAGAGGGAGGGAGACACAGAGGGAGGGAGACACAGAGGGAGGGAGACACAGAGGGAGGGAGACACAGAGGGAGGGAGACACAGAGGGAGGGAGACACAGAGGGAGGGAGACACAGAGGGAGGGAGACACAGAGGGAGAGAGACACAGAGGGAGGGAGACACAGAGGGAGGGAGACACAGAGGGAGGGAGACACAGAGGGAGGGAGACACAGAGGGAGGGAGACACAGAGGGAGGGAGACACAGAGGGAGGGAGACACAGAGGGAGGGAGACACAGAGGGAGGGAGACACAGAGGGAGGGAGACACAGAGGGAGGGAGACACAGAGGGAGGGAGACAGAGACAGAGAGAGGGGGGGACAGAGAGAGGGAGAGACAGAGAGAGGGAGAGACAGAGAGAGGGAGAGACAGAGAGAGGGAGAGACAGAGAGAGGGAGACACAGAGAGAGGGAGACACAGAGAGAGGGAGACACAGAGAGAGGGAGACACAAAGAGAGGGAGACACAGAGAGAGGGAGACACAGAGAAAGGGATAGTCAGAGAGGGAGACACAGAGAGAGGGAACACAGAGAGAGGGAGACACAGAGAGAGAGACACAGAGAGAGGGAGACACAGAGAGAGTCAGAGAGAGAGCCAGAGAGAGACAGACAGAGAGAGACAAAGACGGAGAGAGACAGAGAGAGAGGGAGACAAAGACGGAGAGGGACAGAGACGGAGAGAGACAAAGACGGAGAGAGACAAAGACGGAGAGAGACAAAGACGGAGAGAGACAAAGACGGAGAGAGACAAAGACGGAGAGAGACAAAGACGGGGAGAGAGAGAGAGAGTGAGACAGAGAGAGAGGGAGACAGAGAGGGAGGGAGACAGAGAGGGAGGGAGACACAGAGGGAGGGAGACACAGAGGGAGGGAGACACAGAGGGAGGGAGACACAGAGGGAGGGAGACACAGAGGGAGGGAGACAGAGAGGGAGGGAGACAGAGA
>NW_027591662.1:0-20000 GCF_964213995.1 Mustelus asterias
AGAGAGAGTGTGTGAGAGAGAGTGTGTTGTGAGAGAGTGTGTGTGAGAGAGTGTGTGTGAGAGAGTGTGTGTGAGAGAGAGTGTGTGTGAGAGAGAGTGTGTGTGAGAGAGTGTGTGTGTGAGAGTGTGTGTGAGAGTGTGTGTGTGAAAGAGAGAGTGTGTGAGAGAGAGAGTGTGTGTGAGAGGAGTGTGTGTGAGAGAGAGTGAGTGTGAGAGAGAGTGTGAGAGAGAGAGTGTGAGAGAGAGTGTGAGAGAGAGTGTGAGAGAGAGAGTGTGAGAGAGAGAGTGTGAGAGAGAGTGTGAGAGAGAGAGAGTGTGTGTGAGAGAGAGAGTGTGTGTGAGAGAGAGTGTGTGTGAGAGAGAGAGTGTGTGTGAGAGAGAGAGTGTGTGTGAGAGAGAGAGTGTGTGTGAGAGAGAGAGTGTGTGTGAGAGAGAGAGTGTGTGTGAGAGAGAGAGTGTGTGTGAGAGAGAGAGTGTGTGTGAGAGAGAGAGTGTGTGTGAGAGAGAGAGTGTGTGTGAGAGAGAGAGTGTGTGTGTGGAGAGAGTGTGTGTGTGTGGGAGAGAATGTGTGTGTGAGAGAGAGAGTGTGTGTGTGTGTGTGAGAGAATGTGTGTGTGTGGGAGAGATTGTGTGCGAGAGAGTGTGTGAGAAAGTGTGTGAGTGTGAGAGAGAGTGTGTGAGAGAGATAGTGTGTGCGAGAGAGAATGTGTGTGCGAGAGAGAGAGTGTGTGCGAGAGAGAGAGTGTGTGCGAGAGAGAGAGTGTGTGCGAGAGAGAGAGTGTGTGCGAGAGAGAGAGTGTGTGCGAGAGAGAGAGTGTGTGCGAGAGAGAGAGTGTGTGCGAGAGAGAGAGTGTGTGCGAGAGAGTGTGTGTGAGAGAGAGAGAGCGTGTGCGTGAGAGAGAGCGTGTGCGTGAGAGAGAGCGTGTGCGTGAGAGAGAGCGTGTGCGTGAGAGAGAGCGTGTGCGTGAGAGAGAGCGTGTGCGTGAGAGAGAGCGTGTGCGTGAGAGAGAGCGTGTGCGTGAGAGAGAGCGTGTGCGTGAGAGAGAGCGTGTGCGTGAGAGAGAGTGTGTGTGTGTGATTGTGTGAGAGAGAGTGTGTGTGAGTGAGATAGTGTGTGCGAGAGAGAGAGTGTGTGCGAGAGGGAGAGTGCGTGCGTGAGAGAGAGTGTGTGTGCGTGAGAGAGAGTGTATGTTTGAGAGAGTGTATGTGTGAGAGAGAGTGTGTGTGTGTGAGAGAGAGAGAGAGTGTGTGAGAGAGAGAGTGTGTGCGAGAGAGAGAGTGTGTGCGTGAGAGAGAGTGTGTGCGTGAGAGAGAGTGTGTGTGTGTGGGAGAGAGGATATGCTTGAGAGAGAGTCTATTTGTGAGAGAGAGAGTGTATGTGTGAGAGAGAGAGTGTATGTGTGTGAGAGAGTGTATGTGTGTGAGAGAGTGGATGTGTGTGAGAGAGTGAGTGTATGTGTGTGAGAGAGACTGAGTGCATGTGTGTGAGAGTGTGACAATGAGAGAGAATGCATGGGTGAGAGTGTGTGAGCGTGAAAGTGTGTGTGAGAGAATATGTGTGAGAGAGAAAGTGTGTGTGACAGAGAGAAAGAGCATGTGTGTGACAGAGAGAGTGCGTAAGAGATAGTGTATGTGTGTGTGAGACAGAGAGAGCATGTGTGTGTGTGTGTGTGTGTGTGACTGAGAGTGTGCGAGAGAGAGAGAGAGTGTGTGCGAGAGAGCGTGTGCGTGAGAGAGGGTGTGTGTGTGAGAGAGAGAGTGTGCGCGTGAGAGAGAGTGTGCGCGTGAGAGAGAGTGTGCGCGTGAGAGAGTGTGTGCGTGAGAGAGAGTGTATGTGTGAGAGAGAAAGTGTGTGTGTGAGAGAGAAAGTGTGTGTGTGAGAGAGAGCGTGTGTTTGACAGAGAGAGTGTATGTGTGTGAGAGAGTGAGTGTATCTGTGTGTGTGTGTGTGAGAGACTGAGTGCATGTGTGTGAGAGTGTGTCAGTGAGAGAGAATGCATGGGTAAGAGTGTGTGAGCGTGAAAGTGTGTGTGAGAGAATGTGTGAGAGAGAAACTGTGTGTGAGAGAGAAAGCGTGTGTGACAGAGAGAAAGAGCATGTGTGTGAGTGAGAGAGTGCTTAAGAGATAGTGTATGTGTGTGTGAGAGACAGAGAGAGCATGTGTGTATGTGTGTGTGTGTGTCTGAGAGTGTGTAAGGAGAGTGTGTGTGTGACCTGATCTTCCTCTACAGTCTATCAGTAACTGAATCACGGGATTAGATGCAAAGTAAAGCTCCCTCGACACTGTTCCCATCAAACACTCCCAGGAAAGGTACAGGTACAGCACAGAGTTCGATACAGAGTAAAGCTCTCTCTACACTGTTCCCATCAAACACTCCCAGGACAGACACAGCACAGAGTTCGATACAGAGTAAAGCTCTCTCTACACTGTTCCCATCAAACACTTCCAGGACAGGGACAGCACGGGGTTCGATACAGAGTAAAGCTCCCTCTACACTGTCCCCATCAAACACTCCCAGGACAGGTACAGCACGGGGTTAGATACAGAGTAAAGCTCCCTCTACACTATCCCCATCAAACACTCCCAGGACATGTACAGCACGGGTTTAGATACAGAGTGAAGCTCCCTCGACACTGTCCCCATCAAACACTCCCAGGACAGGTACAGCATGGGGTGAGATACAGAGTGAAGCTCCCTATACATTGTCCCCATCAAATAATCCAATGACAGATACAGCATGGTGCTCGATTAAAGGAAAAGCTGCCTCCACATTGTGTACATCAAACACACCCAGGACAGGTACAGCACGGGGTTAGATACAGCTCAAATCTTCCTCTACATTTTGCCCATCATTGTGTGTGTGTGTGTGTGTGTGAGAGAATGTGTGTGTGTGAGAGAGAGTGTGTGTGTGTGTATATGAGAGAATGTGTGTGTGAGAGAGAGAGTGTGTGTGAGAGAGAGTGTGTGTGTGAGAGAGTGTGTGTGTGAGAGAGAGAGAGTGTGTGTGTGTGTGAGAGAATGTGTGTGTGAGAGAGAGAGTGTGTGTATGTGTGAGAGAGAGTGTGTGTGCGAGAGACAGAGTGTGTGTGAGAGACAGAGTGTGTGTGAGAGAGTGAGTGCGAGAGAGGGAGTGTGTGTGTGAGAGAGAGACATAGAGTGTGTGTGAGAGAGAGACCGTGTGTGTGAGAGACTGTGTGTGAGAGAGAGTGTGTGTGCGTGTGTGTGAGAGAGAGTGTGTGTGCGTGAGAGAGAGAGACAGTGTGTGTGTGAGAGAGTGTGTGCACGTGTGTGAGAGAGAGTGTGTGTGAGAGACATAGAGTGTGTGTGTGAGAGAGAGAGACCGTGTGTGTGAGAGAGAGAGAGTGTGTGTGAGAGAGAGAGTGTGTGTGTGAGAGAGAGTGTGTGTGAGAGAGAGTGTTTGTGTGTGTGTGTGTGAGAGAGTGTGTGTGAGAGAGAGAGTGTGTGCGAGAGAGAGAGAGTGTGCGAGAGGGAGAGTGTGTGCGAGAGGGAGAGAGCGTGTGCGTGAGAGAGAGCGTGTGTGTGAGAGAGAGAGAGTGTGCGAGAGAAAGAGTGTGTGCGAGAGAGTGTGTGTGTGAGAATGAGAGTGTGTGTGTGAGAGAGAGTGTGTGTGTGAGAGAGAGTGTGTGTGTGAGAGAGAGTGTGTGTGCGAGAGAGAGTGTGTGTGTGAGCGAGTGTATATGTTTGAGAGTGTATGTGTGAGAGAGAGTGTATGTGTGAGAGACAGAGTGTATGTGAGTGAGAGATTGAGTGAATGTGTGTGTGCGAGACTGAGTGCATGTGTGTGAGAGTGTGTCAGTGAGAGAGAATGCATCGGTGAGAGTGTGTGAGCGTGAAAGTGTGTGTGAGAGAATGTGTGTGACAGAGAGAATGTGTGTGTGACAGAGAGGAAGAGCATGTGTGTGAGTGAGAGAGTGCGTAAGAGATAGTGTATGTGTGTGTGAGAGACAGAGAGAGCATGTGTGTGTGTGTGTGTGTGTGTGTGTGTCTGAGAGTGTGTAAGGAGAGCGTGTGTGTGACCTGATCTTCCTCTACAGTCTATCAGTGACTGAAACACGGGATTAGATGCAAAGTAAAGCTCCCTCGACACTGTTCCCATCAAACACACCCAGGAAAGGTACAGGTACAGCACAGAGTTCGATACAGAACTGTTTCTGTGTTTAAAAATGTACAAATTTAAAAACAAAAGCAGACAGGATTTGGTTAAATATCACGGGATCCAGGGTGAGGTAGCCAAATGGATATAAAATAGGCTTGATGACAGAAGACAGAGGGTGGTTGTAGAGGGTTGTTTTTTTTGGTCAAACTGGAGGCCTGTGACCAGCGGGGTGCCTCAGGGATCGGTGCTGGGTCCACTGTTATTGGTCATTTATATTAATGATTTGGATGAGAATTTAGGAGGCATGGTTTGTAAGTTTGCAGTTGACACCAAGATTTGTGGCATAGTGGACAGTGAAGAAGGTTATCTAGGGTTGCAATGGGATCTTGATCAATTGGGCCAGTGGGCTGTTGAATGGCAGATGGAGTTTAATTTAGATAAATGCAAGGTGATGCATTTTGGTAGATTGAACAAACACAGGACTTACTCAGTTAATGGTAGGGTGTTGGTGAGAGTTACAGAACAAAGGGATCTCGGGGTACAGATTGATAGCTCCTTGAAAGTGGAGTCACAGGTGGATAGAGTGGTGAAGAAGGCATTCCACATGCTTGGTTTCATTGGTCAAAACATTGAACACAGGAGTTGGGACGTCTTGTTGGAGTTGTACAAGACATTGGTAAGACCACACTTGGAATGCTGTGTATTGTTCTGGTCACCCTTATAGAAAGGAGATTATTAAGTTCGAAAGTGTGCAGAAAAGAATGACTGGGATGCTATGGGGTCCTGATGGTTTGAGTTATCATGAGAGGCTGGATACTCTGGGACTTTTTTCCCTTGAGTTGGCTTAGTGGTGTTCTTATAGAGGTCTCTAAAATAATGAGGGCATGGATACAGCAGCTTTATCGAACCTTAGTTAGGCCGCACTTGGAATATAGTGTTCAATTCTGATCGACACACTACCAGAAAGATGTGGAGGCTTTGGAGAGGGTTCAGAAAAGATTTACCAGGATGTTTCCTAGGATGGAGGGCATTAGCTCTGAGGAGAGATTGGAGAAACTTGGTTTGTTCTCACTGGAACGACGGAGGTTGAGGGGCGACCTGATAGAATTCTACAAGATTATGAGGGGCATGGACAGAGTGGATAGTCAGAAGCTTTTTACCAGGGTGGAAGATTCAAAATCTAGGGGGCATAGGTTTAAGGTGTGAGGGGCAAGGTTTAAAGGAGATGTACAAGGCACGTTTTTTTACACAGAGGGTGGTGGGTGCCTGGAACTCGCTGCCGGGGGAGGTAGTGGAAGCAGATACGATAGTGAGTTTTACGGAACGTCTGGACAAATACATGAATAGGATGGGAATAGAGGGATATGGTCCCCGGAAGGGTAGGGGGTTTTAGTTCAGTCGGGCAGCATGGTTGGTGCAGGCTTGGAGGGCCGAAGGGCCTGTTCCTGTGCTGTAATTCTCTTTGTTCTTTGATAAGCTCGTCAACATCTTTTCCAAAAGGGAGGGGAGTCTAAAACTAGAAGACATAGGTTTAAGGTGAGAGGGGAGAGGGTCCAGAGGGCAATTCTTTTCACACAGAGGGTGGTGAGGGATTGGAACAAGCTGCCAGAGGTCGGAGTAGAAGCGGATACAATTTTATATTTTAAAAAGCATTTAGACAGTTATTCTGGTAAGATTGGTATGGAGGGATTTGGGCCAAACGCAAGGCATTTGATACGAGCTTAATGGTAAAAACTGGGTGGCAGGGAAAAGTTGGGCCAAAGGGCCCATTTCTATCTGAGCTCTGTTTTCTGCCCGGAAACCATTTCTCAATCCATCCCAGTATTTTCCAAATTTGTGGATGGGACACAGTAAATTGCCGATTCCTGTCCAAAGCTGTGTTGGTTCGGTGGATTAAGGTAAATGTGTGGGGTTACGGGGATAGGGCTGGGTCAAGGGCCTTGGTAAGATACTGTGTCAGAGAGTCAGTGCAGACTCGATGGGCTGAATGGTCTCCTTCTGCACTGCAGGGATTCTGTGACTCTACTATTAAGATCCCTTTGTCATTTGAAGCTTCCAGCTAAAATGCTGATAATGCTGCCTATTTCTGTGCACTTTGGCAAACGTTCTGTCTCATCACCGGGCGACACGGTGGCACAGTGGTTAGCACTGCTGACTCACAGCGCCAGGGATCTGGGTTCGATTCCCCGCCTCGAGTGACTGTCTGTGTGGAGTTTGCACGTTTGCTAAATTGCCCCTTAGTGTCAGGGGGATTCGGGCCTGGGTGGGATTATTGTCGGGGCAGGCTTGTTGGGCTGAATGGCCTCATTCTGCAGTGTAGGAATTCTCTGGCTCTTGGATCTTAAATGGTTGATAAAGAGTGAAACTGAGACACAAACTGGGGCTTTGCAGCAGCAGACAGAATGGGAATCATTGCATCCTGCAGGGATTTTTATTACAGAATCAATTTCAGAAAATCTACAACTCAAAATTAACAACAGCAAAGTGTGGGATTGCAAACTTGGAATGATTAGCCTCGGACTAAAGTTTAAAAGCTACAGATTGACATTCAGAAACAAGAGATGGCCTCACATCTTCAATTCTGTGATTGTCCCCCATCTCCTGCTCTGAATATTACAAAATCCCTGCCCCCTTCATGCGTCTGGAGACTTTGAAAGTTACGCAGACATTGGTAAAACTTTCCTTTATCTCAAGGCATCTCCTGTGAAATACTCAACTTCTGCAAAGAGACACAATCTAATTGACACTTTCTGAATCTCCTTTCAAACAACCTCCCAACCCCACTGTGCAGGATGCAGGAATGTCACCTTTTGTCACATTCCCCAACACAATTGTTGACACGTTTTCGGGACAGGAAAAGTAGATTCAACTGACAGATTCTGAGCCCCAGGTTGAATCTTTAAGATGTAAAAATGAACTGAAACCCCAGGTCTCTCTGTTCCTGCAAGTATTTTAACATAGACCCATTGATTTTAAATTGCTTCTCCTGTGTGTAAAATACCATCTATCAACTTCAGGTTTGAACATTAATAAGCGACTGAGCATCAACTGTGAATTATAGAAGGTAGTTCCAAACTAATATCACACCTGGTGTGGCAAAGTGTTCCTGAATTTCACTCCGAAAAGTCTAAAACCCTAAACATTGTCTAAAATCCAATGTCCCCCAAGTCCTGTCCCCATCAAACACTCCCAGGACAGGTACAGCACAGGGTTAGATACAGAGTATAGCTCCCTCGACACTGTCCCCATTAAACACTCCCAGGACAAATACAGCACGGGGTTCAATACAGAGTAAAGGTCCCTCTATACTGTCCCCCATCAAACACTCGCAGGACAGGGACAGCACAGGGTAAGATACAGAGCAAAGCTCGCTCTACACTGTCCCCATAAAACACTTCCAGGAGAGAGACAGCACGGGATTAGGTACAGAGTGAAGCTCCCTCTACACTGTCCCCATCAAACACACCCAGGACAGGTACAGCAAGGGTTTAGATACAGAGTGAAGCTCCCTAGACACTGTCACTATCAAATAATCCAATGACAGATACAGCATGGTGCGAGATTAAAGGAAAAGCTGCCTCCACATTGTGCACATCAAACACTCCCAGGACATATACAGCACAGGGTTAGATACAGATAAAGCTCCCTCTACACTATCCCCATCAAACACTCCCAGGACATGTACAGCACGGGTTTAGATACAGAGTGAAGCTCCCTCGACACTGTCCCCATCAAACACTCCCAGGACAGGTACAGCACGGGGTGAGATACAGAGTGAAGCTCCCTATACACTGTCCTCATCAAATAAATAGGCTGGAAATTTGGGCAAGGAAATGGCAGATGGAGTTCAATCCTGATAAATGCGAAGTGATGCATTTTGGTGGGAATAATGTAGGGAGGAGCTACACGATAAATGGAAGAACCATAAAGGGTGTAGAGACGCAGAGGGACCTGGGTGTGCAAGTCCACAGATCTTTGAAGGTGACGTCACAGGTGGAGAAGGTGGTGAAGAAGGCATATGGCATGCTTGCCTTTATAGGACGGGGCATAGAGTATAAAAGTTGGGGTCTGATGTTGCAGATGTATAGAACGTTGGTTCGGCCGCATTTGGAATACTGCGTCCAGTTCTGGTCGCCACACTACCAGAAGGACGTGGAGGCTTTGGAGAGAGTACAGAGGAGGTTTACCAGGATGTTGCCTGGTATGGAGGGGCTTGGTTATGAGGAGAGATTGGGGAAACTGGGGTTGTTCTCCTTGGAAAGACGGAGGATGAGGGGAGACTTAATAGAGGTGTATAAAATTATGAAAGGCATAGATAGGGTGAACGGTGGGAAGCTTTTCCCCGGGTCGGTGGTGACGTTCACGAGGGGTCATAGGTTCAAGGTGAAGGGGGGGAGGTTTAACACAGATATCAGAAGGACATATTTCACACAGAGGGTCGTGGGGGCCTGGAATGTGTTGCCGGGCAAGGTGGTGGAGGCGGACACACTGGGAACGTTTAAGACTTATCTAGACAGCTATATGAACGGAGTGGGAATGGAGGGATACAAAAGAGTGGTCTAGTTTGGACCAGGGAGCGGCGCGGGCTAATTGTTCCTGGTTTCTCGTTTCAAGGCTTCATTCTACGATCATCTTGCTGGTGCCAGTACAGAGTGAGACTGCGGATAGTTGGGAACCTGTCTCGGGGGCAGGGAATTCATATGGTGTTCGTGGAAGTGGAAATGACTAGGGTTGGGAAGCATTTTCCGATCGGGGCCATTGTGATCTCCTGGACTCGTTTCGATCGCCTCAGGGGGTCGGAGAGGAATTTCCCAGATTTTTTTTTTTTTTCCCCATATTGGCCCTGGGGTTTTTCACTCTGGGTTTTCGCCTCTCCCTGGAGATCACATGGTCTGGAATGGGGGGATGGGGGTAAGTTAATGGGTGTAATGAACAAAGCATCATAGCTGTGAGGGACAGCTCGGTGGATAGGATATTGGTATGTAGATAGGCTGGAAAATTGGGCGGGGATCCTGGATTCAGGATTCAATCCTGGACCGGGGAGCGGCGCGGGCTTGGAGGGCCGAAGGGCCTGTTCCTGTGCTGTATTGTTCTTTGTTTGTTCTTAATCCAATGACAGATACAGCATGGTGCTAGATTAATGGAAAAGCTGCCTCCACATTGTGCACATCAAAGAGACCCAGGACAGGTACAGCACGGGGTTAGAGACAGCTCAAATCTTTCTCTACATTTTGCCCATCATTGTGTGTGTGTGTGTGTGTGAGAGAGAGTGTGTGTGTGTGTGTGAGAGAGAGTGTGTGTGCGAGAGAGAGAGAGTGTGTGTGAGAGAGAGAATGTGTGTGTGAGAGAGAGAGTGTGTGTGTGTGAGAGAGAGTGTGTGTGTGCGAGAGAGAGAGAGTGTGTGAGAAAGTGTGTGTGTGTGAGAGAGAGTGTGTGTGAGAGAGAGTGTGTGCGAGAGAGTGTGCGTGCGTGTGAGAGTGTGTGTGTGAGAAAGAGTGTGTGTGTGAGAAAGAGTGTGTGTGTGTGTGAGAGAGAGTGTGTGTGAGAGAGAGTGTGTGTGTGAGAGAGAGAGAGAGAGTGTGTGTGAGAGAGAGAGAGAGAGTGTGTGAGAGAGAGAGAGTATATGTTTGAGAGAGAGTGTATGTGTGTGAGAGAGTGAGTGTCTGTGTGTGAGAGAGTGTGTATCTGTGTGTGTGAGAGAGTGAGTGTATGTGTGTGAGAGAGTGAGTGTATCTGTGTGTGTGTGAGAGAGACTGAGTGCATGTGTGTGAGAGTGTGTCAGTGAGAGAGAATGCATGGGTGAGAGTGTGTGAGCGTGAAAGTGTGTGTGAAAGAATGTGTGTGAGAGAGAATGTGTGTGAGAGGGAAAGTGTGTGTGACAGAGAGAAAGAGCATGTGTGTGAGTGAGAGAGTGCATAAGAGATAGTGTATGTGTGTGTGAGAGACAGAGAGAGCATGTGTGTGTGTGTGTGTGTGTGTCTGAGAGTGTGTAAGGAGGGCGTGTGTGTGACCTGATCTTCCTCTGCAGTCTATCAGTAACTGAATCACGGGATTAGATGCAAAGTAAAGCTCCATCGACACTGTTCCCATCAAACACTCCCAGGAAAGTAGCGATATTAGTTAAGGAGCATATTACCGCGGTGCAGAGGGTAGACAACTTAGAGGGGTCATGTACTGAGTCGCTGTGGGTGGAACTCAGAAACAGGAAGGGTGCAGTCACTATGCTGGGGGTGTACTACAGACCACCCAACAGCCCACGGGAAGTGGAGGAAATGATATGTCAGGAGATTCTGGATAGGTGCAGAAAACATAGGGTTGTTGTCGTGGGGGACTTTAATTTCCCTGGCACAGACTGGAAAGTGCTTAGAGCTGGGGGACCGGACGGGGAGGAATTTGTAAAATGCGTACTGGAAGGTTCTTTGGAACAGTATGTCGATAGCCCGACTAGAGAGGGGGCTATACTGGACCTAGTTCTGGGAAATGAGCCCGGTCAGGTCGTCAAAGTTTCGGTAGGGGAACATGTGGCAAATAGTGACCACAACTCTGTTAACTTTAGGATAGTAATGGACAAGGATGAGTGCTGTCCTATGGGCAGGGTGCTAAATTGGGGGAAGGCTGACGAAAGCCGGATTAGGCAGGAATTGGTGGATGTTGATTGGGAGAGGATGTTCGAGGGTAAGTCCGCGTCTGGCATGTGGGAGTCTTTTAAGGAACTATTGATAAGGCTGCAGGATAGGCATGTGCCTGTAAAAAGGAAAGATAGGAAAGGTAGGATTCGAGAGCCGTGGATAACCAGGGAAATTGAGGATCTGATTAAAATGAAAAGGGAGGCGTACGTTAAGTCCAGGCAACTGAAAACAGATGGAGCTCTGGAGGAATACAGAGAGAGTAGGAAAGATCTCAAACGGGGAGTTAGAAGGGCAAAAAGAGGGCACGAGATGTTCTTGGCAGGCAGGATTAAGGAGAATCCTAAGGCATTCTATTCATACGTTAGGAACAAAAGAGTTGTCAGGGAGAAAATCGGACCTCTCAGGGACAAAGGAGGGGAATTATGCTTAGAACCCAAGGGAATAGGGGAGATCCTAAATGAATACTTTGCATCGGTATTCACGAAGGAGAGGGGCGTGTTAACCGGGAGTGTCTCGGAGGGAGGTGTTGACCCGTTAGAGAAAATCTCCATTACGAGAGAGGAAGTGTTAGGTTTTTTAGGGAACATTAAAACTGACAAAGCCCCAGGGCCTGATGGCATCTATCCTCGACTGCTCAGGGAGACGAGAGAGGAAATTGCTGGGCCTCTGACGGAAATCTTTGTCGCTTCTTTGGACACGGGTGAGGTCCCTGAGGATTGGAGGATAGCGAATGTGGTCCCGTTGTTTAAGAAGGGTAGCAGGGATAACCTAGGAAATTATAGGCCGGTGAGCTTGACGTCCGTGGTAGGGAAGTTGTTGGAGAGGATTCTTAGAGACAGGATGTATGTGCATTTAGAACGGAACAATCTCATTAGTGACAGACAGCATGGTTTTGTAAGAGGGAGGTCGTGCCTTACAAATTTGGTGGAGTTTTTTGAGGAAGTGACAAAAACGGTTGATGAAGGAAGGGCCGTGGATGTCGTCTATATGGATTTCAGTAAGGCATTTGACAAAGTCCCACATGGCAGGTTGGTTAAGAAGGTTAAGGCTCATGGGATACAAGGAGAAGTGGCTCGATGGGTGGAGAACTGGCTTGGCCATAGGAGACAGAGGGTAGTGGTCGAAGGGTCTTTTTCCGGCTGGAGGTCTGTGACCAGTGGTGTTCCGCAGGGCTCTGTACTGGGACCTCTGCTATTTGTGATATATATAAATGATTTGGAAGAAGGTGTAACTGGTGTAATCAGCAAGTTTGCGGATGACACAAAGATGGCTGAAATTGCGGATAGCGAAGAGCATTGTCGGGCAATACAGCAGGATATAGATAGGCTGGAAAATTGGGCGGAGAGGTGGCAGATGGAATTTAATCCGGATAAATGCGAAGTGATGCATTTTGGAAGAAATAATGTAGGGAGGAGTTATGCAATAAATGGCAGAGTCATCAGGAGTATAGAAACACAGAGGGACCTAGGTGTGCCAGTCCACAAATCCTTGAAGGTGGCAACACAGGTGGAGAAGGTGGTGAAGAAGGCATATGGTATGCTTGCCTTTATAGGACGGGGTATAGAGTATAAAAGCTGGAGTCTGATGATGCAGCTGTATAGAACGCTGGTTAGGCCGCATTTGGAGTACTGCGTCCAGTTCTGGTCGCCGCACTACCAGAAGGACGTGGAGGCATTGGAGAGAGTGCAGAGAAGGTTTACCAGGATGTTGCCTGGTATGGAGGGTCTTAGCTATGAGGAGAGATTGGGTAGACTGGGGTTGTTCTCCTTGGAAAGACGGAGAATGAGGGGAGATCTAATAGAGGTATACAAGATTATGAAGGGTATAGATAGGGTGAACAGTGGGAAGCTTTTTCCCAGGTCGGAGGTGACGATCACGAGGGGTCACGGGCTCAAGCTGAGAGGGGCGAAGTATAACTCAGACATCAGAGGGACGTTTTTTACACAGAGGGTGGTGGGGGCCTGGAATGCACTGCCAAGTAGGGTGGTGGAGGCAGGCACGCTGACATCGTTTAAGACTTACCTGGATAGTCACATGAGCAGCCTGGGAATGGAGGGATACAAACGATTGGTCTAGTTGGACCAAGGAGCGGCACAGGCTTGGAGGGCCGAAGGCCTGTTTCCTGTGCTGTACTGTTCTTTGTTCTTTGAAGGGGGGGAGGTTTAACACGGATATCAGAAGGACATATTTCACACAGAGGGTCGTGGGGGCCTGGAATGTGTTGCCGGGCAAGGTGGTGGAGGCGGACACACTGGGAACGTTTAAGACTTATCTAGACAGCTATATGACCGGAGTGGGAATGGAGGGATACAAAAGAGTGGTCTTTGGACCAGGGAGCGGCGCGGGCTAATTGTTCCTTGTTTCTCGTTTCAAGGCTTCATTCTATGATCATCTTGCTGGTGCCAGTACAGAGCGAGACTGCGGATAGTTGGGAACCTGTCTCGGGGGCAGGGAATTCATATGGTGTTCATGGAAGTGGAAATGACTAGGGTTGGGAAGCATTTTCCGATCAGGGCCATTGTGATCTCCTGGACTCGTTTCGATCGCCTCAGGGGGTCGGAGAGGAATTTCCCAGATTTTTTTTTTCCCCATATTGGCCCTGGGGTTTTCACTCTGGGTTTTCGCCTCTCCCTGGAGATCACATGGTCTGGAATGGGGGGGTGGGGGTGAGTTAATAGGTTGTGATGAACAAAGCATCGTAGCTGTGAGGGACAGCTCGGTGCATAGGATATTGGTATGTAGATAGGCTGGAAAATTGGGCGGGGATCCTGGATTCAGGATTCAATCCTGGACCGGGGAGCGGCGCGGGCTTGGAGGGCCGAAGGGCCTGTTCCTGTGCTGTATTGTTCTTTGTTCTTTTGTTCTTTGAAAGGTACAGGTACAGCACAGAGTTCGATACAGAGTAAAGCTCTCTCGACACTGTTCCCATCAAACACTCCCAGGACAGACACAGCACAGAGTTCGATACAGAGTAAAGCTCCCTCGACACTGTCCCCATCCAACACACCCAGGACAGATACAGCACGGGGTTGGATACAGAGTAAAGCTCACTGTACACTGTCCCCATCAGCAGTCCCAGGACAGGTACAGCACGGGGTTAGATACAGCTCAAATGTTTCTCTACATTTTGCCCATCTTGTGTGTGTGTGTGTGTGTGTGTGAGAGAGTGTGTGTGTGTGAGAGAGAGTGTATGCGAGAGAGAGAGTCTGTGAGAAAGTGTGTGTGTGAGAGAGAGAATGTGTGTGAGAGAGAGAATGTGTGTGAGAGAGAGAGTGTGTGAGAGAGAGAGTGTGCGAGAGAGTGTGTGAGAAAGTGTGTGTGTGTGAGAGAGAGTGTGTGCGAGAGAGAGAGAGTGTGTGAGGAAGTGTGTGTGTGTGAGAGAGTGTGTGAGAAAGTGTGTGTGTGAGAGAGAATGTGTGTGAGAGAGTGAGTGTGTGCGAGAGAGAGAGTTTGTGCGTGAGAGAGAGTGTGTGTGAGAAAGAGTGTGCGGGTGAGCAAGAGTGTGTGTGAGAGAGAGAGTGTGTGTGAGAGAGAGTGTGTGAGAGAGAGAGGGTGTGCGAGAGAGTGTGTGTGTGTGAGAGAGAGAGTGTGTGCGTGAGAGAGAGTGTGTGTGTGAGAGAGAGAGTGTGTGTGAGAGAGAGTGTGTGTGTGAGAGAGTGTGTGCGTGAGAGAGAGTATATGTTTGAGAGAGAGTGTATATGTGCGAGAGAGAGTGTGTGTGAGACAAAGTGTGTGTGTGACAGAGAGTGTGTGTGTGACAGAGAGTGTATGTGTGAGAGAGAGAGTGTATGTGTGTGAGAGAGTGTGTGTATGTGTGTGAGAGAGTGAGTGTATGTGTGTGTGAGAGAAACTGAGTGCATGTGTGGGAGAGTGTGTCAGTTGGAGAGAATGCATGGGTGAGAGTGTGTGTGAGAGAGAAAGTGTGTGTGAGAGAGAAAGTGTGTGTGAGAGAATGTGTGTGAGAGAGAAAGTGTGTGAGAGAGAGAGAAAGAGTGTGTGAGAGAGAGAGAAAGAGCATGTGTGTGAGTGAGAGAGTGCGTAAGAGATAGTGCATGTGTGTGTGAGAGACAGAGAGAGCATGTGTGTATGTGTGTGTGTGTGTGTGTGTCTGAGAGTGTGTAAGGAGAGCGTGTGTGACCTGATCTTCCTCTACAGTCTATCAGTGACTGAAAAACGGGATTAGACGTTAACTAAAGCTCCCTCGACACTGTTCCCATCAAACACTCACAGGAAAGGTACAGGTACAGCACAGAGTTCGACACAGAGTAAAGCTCTCTCTACACTGTTCCCATCAAACACTCCCAGGACAGACACAGCACAGAGTTCGATACAGAGTAAAGCTCCCTCTACACTGTCCCCATCCAACACACCCAGGACAGATACAACACGGGGTTAGATACAGAGTAAAGCTCCCTCTACACTGTCCCCATCCAACACACCCAGGACAGATACAGCACGGGTTTAGATACAGCGTAAAGCTCACTGTACACTGTCCCCATCAAACAGTCCCAGAACAGATACAGCACGGGGTTAGGTATAGAGTAAAGCTCCCTCTACACTGTCCCCATCAAACAAACCAAGTACAGGTACAGCACGGGTTCAGATACAGAGTAAAGCTCCCTCGATACTGTCCCCATCAAACACTCCCAGGACAGGGACAGCATGGGTTAGATACAGAGTAAAGCTCCCACTGCACTATCCCCATGAAACACTCCAACAACAGATACAGCAAGTGGTTAGATATAGAGTAAAGCTCCCACTTCACTGTCCTCATCAAACACTCCCAGGACAGGTACAGCACAGGGTTAGATACAGAGTGAAGCTCCCTCTACACTGTCCCCATCAAACACTCCCAGGACAGGTACAGCACGGGGTTAGATACAGAGTGAAGCTCCCGATACACTGTCCCCATCAAATAATCAAATGACAGATACAGCATGGTGCTAGATTAAAGGAAAAGCTGCCTCCACATTGTGCACATCAAACAGACCCAGGACAGGTACAGCACGGGGTTAGATACAGCTCAAATGTTTCTCTACATTTTGCCCATCTTGTATGTGTGTGTGAGAGAGTGTGTGTGTGAGAGAGAGAGTGTATGCGAGAGAGAGAGTGTGAGAGAAAGTGTGTGTGTGAGAGAGAGAATGTGTGTGAGAGAGAGTGTGTGAGAGAGAGTGTGTGCGAGAGAGAGAGTGTGCGAGAGAGAGAGTGTGCGAGAGAGAGAGTGTGCGAGAAAGTGTGTGTGTGTGTGTGAGAGAGAGTGTGTGCGAGAGAGAGAGTGTGTGAGAAAGTGTGTGTGTGAGAGAGAATGTGTGTGAGAGAGAGAGTGTGTGAGAGAGTGTGTGCGAGAGAGAGAGACTGTGTGAGAAAGTGTGTGTGTGTGAGAGAGAATGTGTGTGAGAGAGCGAGTGTGTGCGAGAGAGAGAGTGTGTGCGTGAGAGAGAGTGTGTGCGTGAGAGAGAGTGTGTGTGAGAAAGAGTGTGCGTGTGAGCAAGAGTGTGTGTGAGAGAGAGAGTGTGTGTGAGAGAGAGAGTGTGTGAGAGAGAGAGTGCGTGAGAGAGAGAGTGTGTGCGAGAGAGAGAGTGTGTGTGAGAGAGAGAGTGTGAGAGAGAGAGAGGGTGTGCATGAGAGAGAGGGTGTGCGTGAGAGAGAGTGTGTGCGTGAGAGAGAGTGTGTGCGTGAGAGAGAGTGTGTGCGTGAGAGAGACTATATGTTTGAGAGAGTGTAGATGTGCGAGAGAGAGTGTGTGTGAGACAAAGTGTGTGTGTGAGAGAGAGAGTGTGTGAGAGAGTGTGTGAGAGAGAGTGTGTGCGAGAGAGAGAGACTGTGTGAGAAAGTGTGTGTGTGTGAGAGAGAATGTGTGTGAGAGAGCGAGTGTGTGCGAGAGAGAGAGTGTGTGCGTGAGAGAGAGTGTGTGCGTGAGAGAGAGTGTGTGCGTGAGAGAGAGTGTGTGTGAGAAAGAGTGTGCGTGTGAGCAAGAGTGTGTGTGAGAGAGAGAGTGTGTGTGTGAGAGAGAGAGTGTGTGTGTGAGAGAGAGTGTGTGCGAGAGTGTGTGTGAGAGAGAGAGTGTGTGCGAGAGAGAGAGTGTGTGTGAGAGAGAGAGTGTGTGCGTGAGAGAGAGGGTGTGCGTGAGAGAGAGGGTGTGCGTGAGAGAGAGTGTGTGCGTGAGAGAGAGTGTGTGTGTGAGAGAGAGAGTGTGTGCGTGAGAGAGAGTGTGTGCGTGAGAGAGACTATATGTTTGAGAGAGTGTATATGTGCGAGAGAGAGTGTGTGTGAGACAAAGTGTGTGTGTGAGAGAGAGTGTATGTGTGAGAGAGAGAGTGTGTGTGAGACAAAGTGTGTGTGTGACAGAGAGTGTATGTGTGAGAGAGAGAGTGTGTGTGAGAGAGTGAGTGTATGTGAGTGAGAGATTGAGTGTATGTGTGTGAGAGAGACTGAGTGCATGTGTGTGAGAGTGTGTCAATTGGAGAGAATGCATGGGTGAGAGTGTGTGAGCGTGAAAGTGTGTGTGAGAGAATGTGTGAGAGAGAAAGTGTGTGAGAGAGAAAGTGTGTGTGAGAGAATGTGTGTGAGAGAGAAAGTGTGTGAGAGAGGAAGTGTGCGTGAGAGAGAAAGTGTGTGTGTGACAGAGAGAAAGAACATGCGTGTGAGTGAGAGAGTGCGTAAGAGATAGTGTATGTGTGTGTGAGAGACAGAGAGAGCATGTGTGTGTATGTGTGTGTGTGTGTCTGAGAATGTGTAAGGAGAGCGTGTGTGTGACCTGATCTTCTTCTACAGTCTATCAGTAACTGAATCACGGGATTAGATGCAAAGTAAAGCTCCCTCGACACTGTTCCCATCAAACACTCCCAGGAAAGGTACAGGGACAGCACAGAGTTCGATACAGAGTAAAGCTCTCTCTCCACTGTCCCCATCCAACACACCCAGGACAGATACAGCACGGGGTTAGATACAGCGTAAAGCTCCCACTACACTGTCCCCATCAAACACTCCCAGGACAGGTACAGCACAGGGTTAGATACAGAGTAAAGCTCCCTCTACACTGTCCCCATCCAACACACCCAGGACAGATACAGCACGGGGTTAGATACAGAGTAAAGCTCCCTCTACACTGTCCCCATCAAACAAACCATGGACAGATACAGCACGGGGTTCGATACAGAGCAAACCTCCCTCTACACTGTCCCCATCAAACAGTCCCAGAACAGATACAGCACGGGGTTAGATACAGAGTAAAGCTCCCTCTACACTGTCCCCATCAAACACTCCCAGGACAGGTACAGCACGGGGTGAGATACAGATTAAAGCTCACTGTACACTGTCCCCATCAAAACAGTCCCAGAACAGATACAGCACGGGGTTAGATACAGAGCAAAGCTCCCTCTACACTGTCCCCATCAAACACTCCCAGGACAGGTACAGCAAGTGGTTAGATATAGAGTAAAGCTCCCTCGACACTGTCCCCATCAAACACTCCCAGGACAGGTACAGCACGGCGTTAGATACAGAGTAAAGCTCCCTCTACACTATCCCCATCAAACACACCCAGGACAGGGACAGCACGTGGTTAGATACAGAGTAAAGCTCCCTCTGCACTGTCCCCAACAAACCCGCCCAGGACAGGTACAGCACGGGTTTAGATAAAGAGTAAAGCTCCCTCGATACTGTCCCCATCAAACACTCCCAGGACATTCACAGCATGGGTTCGATACAAAGTAAAGCTCCTTCTGCACTATCCCCATCAAACACTCCCAGGACAGATACAGCAAGTGGTGAGATATAGAGTAAAGCTCCCTCGACACTGTCCCCATCAAACACTCCCAGGACAGATACAGCAAGTGGTGAGATATAGAGTAAAGCTTCCTCCACACTGTCCCCATCAAACACTCCCAGGACATTCACAGCATGGGTTCGATACAAAGTAAAGCTCCTTCTGCACTATCCCCATCAAACACTCCCAGGACAGATACAGCAAGTGGTTAGATATAGAGTAAAGCTCCCTCGACACTGTCCCCATCAAACAGTCCCAGGACAGGTACAACATGGGGTTAGATACAGGGTAAATCTCCCTCCACGCTGTCCCCATTAAACACTCCCGGAACAGATACAGCACGGGGTGAGATACAGAGTAAATCTCCCTCTACACTGTCCCCATCAAACTCGCCCAGCACAGGTACAGCACGGGGTTAGATACAGAGTAAAGCTCCCTCTACACTGTCCCCATCAAACACTCCCAGGACAGGTACAGCACGGGGTTAGATACAGAGTAAAGCTCCCTCGACACTGTCCCCATCAACCACACTCACGACAGATACAGCAAGTGGTTAGATATAGAGTAAAGCTCCCACTTCACTGTCCTCATCAAACACTCCCAGGACATATAAACACAGGGTTAGATACAGAAAAAGCTCCCTCTACACTATCCCCATCAAACACTCCCAGGACATGTACAGCACAGGGTTAGATACTGATAAAGCTCCCTCTACACTATCCCCATCAAACACTCCCAGGACATGAACAGCACGGGTTTCGATACAGAGTGAAGCTCCCTCTACACTGTCCCCATCAAACACTCCCAGGAGAGGTACAGCACGGGGTGAGATACAGAGTGAAGCTCCCTATACATTGTCCCGATCAAATAATCCAATGACAGATACAGCATGGTGCTAGATTAAAGGAAAAGCTGCCTCCACATTGTGCACATCAAACAGCCCCAGGACAGGTACAGCACGGGGTTATATACAGCTCAAATCTTCCTCGACATTTTGCCCATCGTTGTATGTGTGTGTGAGAGAGAGAGTGTGTGTGTGAGAGAGTGTGTGTGTGAGAGAGAGAGTGTGTGTGAGAGAGAGAGTGTGTGCGAGAGAGAGAGAGTGTGTGCGAGAGAGAGAGTGTGTGCGAGAGAGAGAGTGTGTGCGAGAGAGAGAGAGTGTGTGCGAGAGAGAGAGTGTGTGCGAGAGAGAGAGTGTGTGCGAGAGAGAGAGTGTGTGCGAGAGAGAGAGTGTGTGCGAGAGAGAGAGTGTGTGCGAGAGAGAGAGTGTGTGCGAGAGAGAGAGTGTGTGCGAGAGAGAGAGTGTGTGTGTGTGAGGGAGAGTGTGTGTGAGTGAGAGAGAGAAAGTGTGTGTGTGTGAGAGAGAGAGTGTGTAAGAGAGAGAGTGAGTGTGAGAGAGTGTGTGTGTGAGAGAGACATAGAGTGTGTGTGAGAGAGAGAGACCGTGTGTGTGAGAGAGAGAGTGTGCGAGAGAGAGTGTGTGCG
>NW_027591662.1:22500-79000 GCF_964213995.1 Mustelus asterias
GCGAGAGAGCGTGTGCGTGAGAGAGAGTGTGTGTGTGAAAGAGTGTGTGAGAGAGAGAGTGTGTGAGAGAGAGTGTGTGCGTGAGAGAGAGTGTGTGCGTGAGAGAGAGTGTATGTGTGAGAGAGAAAGTGTGTGTGTGTGAGAGAGTGTGTGTGTGAGAGAGAGTGCGTGTGTGAGAGAGAGAGTATATGTTTGAGAGAGAGCGTATGTTTGACAGAGAGAGTGTATGTGTGTGAGAGAGTGAGTGTATCTCTGTGTGTGTGAGAGACTGAGTGCATGTGTGTGAGAGTGTGTCAGTGAGAGAGAATGCATGGGTGAGAGTGTGTGAGTGTGAAAGTGTGTGTGAGAGAATGTGTGAGAGAGAAACTGTGTGTGAGAGAGAAAGCGTGTGTGACAGAGAGAAAGAGCATGTGTGTGAGTGAGAGAGTGCGTAAGAGATAGTGTATGTGTGTGTGAGAGACAGAGAGAGCTTGTGTGTATGTGTGTGTGTGTGTCTGAGAGTGTGTAAGGAGAGTGTGTGTGTGACCTGATCTTCCTCGACAGTCTATCACTAACTGAATCACGGGATTAGATGCAAAGTAAAGCTCCCTCGACACTGTTCCCATCAAACACTCACAGGAAAGGTACAGGGACAGCACAGAGTTCGATACAGAGTAAAGCTCTCTCTACACTGTTCCCATCAAACACTCCCAGGACAGACACAGCACAGAGTTCGATACAGAGTAAAGCTCTCTCTACACTGTTCCCATCAAACACTCCCAGGACAGGGACAGCACGGGGTTAGATACAGAGTAAAGCTCCCTCTACACTATCCCCATCAAACAGTCCCAGGACAGGTACAGCACGGGGTTAGATACAGAGTAAAGCTCCCTCTACACTATCCCCATCAAACACTCCCAGGACATGTACAGCACGGGTTTAGATACAGAGTGAAGCTCCCTCGACACTGTCCCCATCAAACACTCCCAGGACAGGTACAGCATGGGGTGAGATACAGAGTGAAGCTCCCTATACATTGTCCCCATCAAATAATCCAATGACAGATACAGCATGGTGCTAGATTAAAGGAAAAGCTGCCTCCACATTGTGCACATCAAACACACCCAGGACAGGTACAGCACGGGGTTAGATACAGCTCAAATCTTCCTCTACATTTTGCCCATCATTGTGTGTGTGTGTGTGTGAGTGAGAGAATGTGTGTGTGTGAGAGAGAGTGTGTGTGTGTATATGAGAGAATGTGTGTGTGAGAGAGAGAGTGTGTGTGTGTGAGAGAGTGTGTGTGTGTGAGAGAGAGAGAGTGTGTGTGGGTGTGAGAGAATGTGTGTGTGAGAGAGAGAGTGTGTGCATGTGTGAGAGAGTGTGTGTGCGCGAGAGAGAGAGTGTGTGTTAGAGAGAGTGTGTGAGAGAAAGAGTGTGTGTGAGAGACAGAGTGTGTGTGAGAGACAGAGTGTGTGTGAGAGACAGAGTGTGTGTGAGAGACAGAGTGTGTGTGAGAGAGAGTGAGTGCGAGAGAGGGAGTGTGTGTGTGAGAGAGAGAGTGTGTGTGAGAGAGAGACATAGAGTGTGTGTGAGAGAGAGACCGTGTGTGTGAGAGAGACTGTGTGTGAGAGAGAGTGTGTGTGTGTGTGTGTGAGAGAGAGAGTGTGTGTGCGTGAGAGAGAGAGAGTGTGTGTGAGAGACATAGAGTGTGTGTGTGAGAGAGTGTGTGCACGTGTGTGAGAGAGAGTGTGTGTGAGAGACATAGAGTGTGTGTGTGAGAGAGAGACCGTGTGTGTGAGAGAGAGAGAGTGTGTGTGAGAGAGAGAGAGTGTGTGTGAGAGAGAGAGTGTGTGTGAGAGAGAGTGTGTGTGTGTGTGTGAGAGAGTGTGTGTGTGAGAGAGAGTGTGTGCGAGAGCGAGAGTGTGTGTGAGAGGGAGAGTGTGTGCGAGAGGGAGAGTGTGTGCGAGAGGGAGAGTGTGTGCGAGAGAGAGCGTGTGCGTGAGAGTGTGTGTGAGAGAGAGTGTGCGAGAGAAAGAGTGTGTGCGAGAGAGTGTGTGTGTGAGAATGAGAGTGTGCGAGAGAGAGAGAGTGTGTGTGTGAGAGAGAGTGTGTGTGTGTGAGAGAGTGTGTGTGTGAGCGAGTGTATATGTTTGAGACAGAGTGTATGTGAGTGAGAGATTGAGTGAATGTGTGTGTGCGAGACTGAGTGCATGTGTGTGAGAGTGTGTCAGTGAGAGAGAATGCATCGGTGAGAGTGTGTGAGCGTGAAAGTGTGTGTGAGAGAATGTGTGTGACAGAGAGAATGTGTGTGTGACAGAGAGGAAGAGCATGTGTGTGAGTGAGAGAGTGCGTAGGAGATAGTGTATGTGTGTGTGAGAGACAGAGAGAGCATGTGTGTGTATGTGTGTGTGTGTGTGTGTGTGTGTGTGTCTGAGAGTGTGTAAGGAGAGCGTGTGTGTGACCTGATCTTCCTCTACAGTCTATCAGTGACTGAAACACAGGATTAGATGCAAAGTAAAGCTCCCTCGACACTGTTCCCATCAAACACACCCAGGAAAGGTACAGGTACAGCACAGAGTTCGATACAGAACTGTTTCTGTGTTTAAAAATGTACAAATTTAAAAACAAAAGCAGACAGGATTTGGTTAAATCTCACGGGATCCAGGGTGAGGTAGCCAAATGGATATAAAATAGGCTTGATGACAGAAGACAGAGGGTGGTTGTCGAGGGTTTTTTTTTGGTCAAACTGGAGGCCTGTGACCAACGGGGTGCCTCAGGGATCGGTGCTGGGTCCACTGTTATTTGTCATTTATATTAATGATTTGGATGAGAATTTAGGAGGCATGGTTTGTAAGTTTGCAGTTGACACCAAGATTTGTGGCATAGTGGACAGTGAAGAAGGTTATCTAGGGTTGCAATGGGGTCTTGATCAATTGGGCCAGTGGGCTGTTGAATGGCAGATGGAGTTTAATTTAGATAAATGCAAGGTGATGCATTTTGGTAGATTGAACAAACACAGGACTTACTCAGTTAATGGTAGGGTGTTGGTGAGAGTTACAGAACAAAGGGATCTCGGGGTACAGATTGATAGCTCCTTGAAAGTGGAGTCACAGGTGGATAGAGTGGTGAAGAAGGCATTCCACATGCTTGGTTTCATTGGTCAAAACATTGAACACAGGAGTTGGGACGTCTTGTTGGAGTTGTACAAGACATTGGTAAGACCACACTTGGAATGCTGTGTATTGTTCTGGTCACCCTTATAGAAAGGAGATTATTAAGTTCGAAAGTGTGCAGAAAAGAATGACTGGGATGCTATGGGGTTGCGATGGTTTGAGTTATAATGAGAGGCTGGATACTCTGGGACTTTTTTCCCTTGAGTTGGCTTAGTGGTGTTCTTATAGAGGTCTCTAAAATAATGAGGGCATGGATACAGCAGCTTTATCGAACCTTAGTTAGGCCCCACTTGGAATATAGTGTTCAATTCTGATCGACACACTACCAGAAAGACGTGGAGGCTTTGGAGAGGGTTCAGAAAAGATTTACCAGGATGTTTCCTAGGATGGAGGGCATTAGCTCTGAGGAGAGATTGGAGAAACTTGGTTTGTTCTCACTGGAACGACGGAGGTTGAGGGGTGACCTGATAGAATTCTACAAGATTATGAGGGGCATGGACAGAGTGGATAGTCAGAAGCTTTTTACCAGGGTGGAAGATTCAAAATCTAGGGGGCAGAGGTTTAAGGTGTGAGGGGCAAGGTTTAAAGGAGATGTACAAGGCACGTTTTTTTACACAGAGGGTGGTGGGTGCCTGGAACTCGCTGCCGGGGGAGGTAGTGGAAGCAGATACGATAGTGAGTTTTACGGAACGTCTGGACAAATACATGAATAGGATGGGAATAGAGGGATATGGTCCCCGGAAGGGTAGGGGGTTTTAGTTCAGTCGGGCAGCATGGTTGGTGCAGGCTTGGAGGGCCGAAGGGCCTGTTCCTGTGCTGTAATTCTCTTTGTTCTTTGATAAGCTCGTCAACATCTTTTCCAAAAGGGAGGGGAGTCTAAAACTAGAAGACATAGGTTTAAGGTGAGAGGGGAGAGGGTCCAGAGGGCAATTCTTTTCACACAGAGGGTGGTGAGGGATTGGAACAAGCTGCCAGAGGTCGTAGTAGAAGCGGACACAATTTTATATTTTAAAAAGCATTTAGACAGTTATTCTGGTAAGATTGGTATGGGGGGATTTGGGCCAAACGCAAGGCATTTGATACGAGCTTAATGGTAAAAACTCGGTGGCAGGGAAAAGTTGGGCCAAAGGGCCCATTTGTATCTGAGCTCTGTTTTCTGCCCGGAAACCATTTCTCAATCCATCCCAGTATTTTCCAAATTTGTGGATTGGACACAGTAAATTGCCGATTCCTGTCCAAAGCTCTGTTGGTTCGGTGGATTAAGGTAAATGCGTGGGGTTACGGGGATAGGGCTGGGTCAAGGGCCTTGGTAAGATACTGTGTCAGAGAGTCAGTACAGACTCGATGGGCTGAATGGTCTCCTTCTGCACTGCAAGGATTCTGTGACTCTACTATTAAGATCCCTTTGTCATTTGAAGCTTCCAGCTAAAATGCTGACAATGCTGCCTATTTCTGTGCACTTTGGCAAACATTCTGTCTCATCACCGGGTGACACGGTGGCACAGTGGTTAGCACTGCTGACTCACAGCGCCAGGGATCTGGGTTCGATTCCCCGCCTCGAGTGACTGTCTGTGTGGAGTTTGCACGTTTGCAAAATTGCCCCTTAGTGTCAGGGGGATTCGGGCCTGGGTGGGATTATTGTCGGGGCAGGCTTGTTGGGCTGAATGGCCTCATTCTGCAGTGTAGGAATTCTATGGCTCTTGGATCTTAAATGGCTGATAAAGAGTGAAAATGAGACACAAACTGGGGCTTTGCAGCAGCAGACAGAATGGGAATCATTGCATCCTGCAGGGATTTTTATTACAGAATCAATTTCAGAAAATTTACAACTCAAAATTCACAACAGCAAAGTGTGGGATTGCAAACTTGGAATGATTAGCCGAGGACTAAAGTTTAAAAGCTACAGATTGACATTCAGAAACAAGAGATGGCCTCACATCTTCAATTCTGTGATTGTCCCCCATCTCCTGCTCTGAATATTACAAAATCTCTGCCCCCTTCATGCGTCTGGAGACTTTGAAAGTTACGCAGACATTGGTAAAACTTTCCTTTATCTCAAGGCACCTCCTGTGAAATACTCAACTTCTGCAAAGAGACACAATCTAATTGACACTTTCTGAATCTCCATTCAAACAACCTCCCAACCCCACTGTGCAGGATGCAGGAATGTCACCTTTTGTCACATTCCCCAACACAATTGTTGACACCTTTTCGGGACAGGAAAAGTAGATTCAACTGACAGATTCTGAGCCCCAGGTTGAATCTTTAAGATGTAAAAATGAACTGAAACCCCAGGTCTCTCTGTTCCTGCAACTATTTTAACATTGGCCCATTGATTTTAAATTGCTTCTCCTGTGTGTAAAATACCATCTATCAACTTCAGGTTTGAACATTAATAAGTGACTGAGCATCAACTGTGAATTATAGAAGGTAGTTCCAAACTAATATCACACCTGGTGTGGCAAAGTGTTCCTGAATTTCACTCCGAAAAGTCTAAAACCCTAAACATTGTCTAAAATCCAATGTCCCCCAAGTCCTGTCCCCATCAAACACTCCCAGGACAGGTACAGCACAGGGTTAGGTACAGAGTATAGCTCCCTCGACACTGTCCCCATTAAACACTCCCAGGACAAATACAGCACGGGGTTCAGTACAGAGTAAAGGTCCCTCTATACTGTCCCCCATCAAACACTCGCAGGACAGGGACAGCACAGGGTAAGATACAGAGCAAAGCTCGCTCTACACTGTCCCCATAAAACACTTCCAGGAGAGATACAGCACGGGGTTAGATACAGAGTAAAGCTCCCTCTACACTGTCCCCCATCAAACACACCCAGGACAGGTACAGCACGTGTTTAGATACAGAGTGAAGCTCCCTCTACACTGTCCCCATCAAACACTCCGAGGACAGGTACAGCCCAGGGTTAGATACAGAGTAAAGCTCCCTCTATACTGTCCCCCATCAAACACTCCCAGGACAGGTACAGCATGGGTTTTGATACAGAGTGAAGCTCCCTCGACACTGTCCCCATCAAACACACCCAGGACAGGTACAGCACGGGGTTAGATACAGAGTGAAGCTCCCTATACACTGTCACTATCAAATAAACCAATGACAGATACAGCATGGTGCTAGATTAAAGGAAAAGCTGCCTCCACATTGTGCACATCAAACACACCCAGGACAGGTGCAGCACGGGGTTCGATACAGCTCAAATCTTCCTCTACATTTTGCCCCATCACTGTGTGTGTGTGTGTGTATAAGAGAATGTGTGTGTGAGAGAGAGAGAGTGTGTGTGTGTGAGAGAGATAGTGTGCGAGAGAGTGTGTGAGAAAGTGTGTGTGTGTGAGAGAGAGAGTGTGCGAGAGAGAGAGTGTGCGAGAGAGAGTGTGTGCGAGAGAGAGTGTGTGCGAGAGAGAGAGTGTGTGCGAGAGAGAGAGTGTGTGCGAGAGAGAGAGTGTGTGCGAGAGAGAGAGTGTGTGCGAGAGAGAGAGTGTGTGCGAGAGAGAGAGTGTGTGTGCGAGAGAGAGAGTGTGTGCGAGAGAGAGAGTGTGTGCGAGAGAGAGAGTGTGTGCGAGAGAGAGAGTGTGTGCGAGAGAGAGAGTGTGTGCGAGAGAGAGAGTGTGTGCGAGAGAGAGAGTGTGTGCGAGAGAGAGAGTGTGTGCGAGAGAGAGAGTGTGTGCGAGAGAGAGAGTGTGTGCGAGAGGGAGTGTGTGTGCGAGAGGGAGTGTGTGTGCGAGAGGGAGTGTGTGCGAGAGAGAGTGTGTGTGAGAGAGCGTGTGTGTGAGAGAGTGTGTGCGTGAGAGAGAGAGTGTGCGTGAGAGAGAGTGTGTGCGTGTGAGAGAGTGTATGTTTGAGAGAGTGTATGTGTGAGAGAGAGTGTGTGTGTGTGAGAGAGAGAGAGTGTGCGAGAGAGAGAGCGTGTGTGTGAGAGTGTGTGCGAGAGAGAGTGTGTGTGTGAGAGAGAGTGTGTGTGTGAGAGAGAGTGTGTGTGTGAGAGGGAGTATATGCTTGAGAGAGAGTGTATGTGTGTGAGAGAGAGTGAATGTGTGTGAGAGAGTGAGTGTATGTGTGTGTGTGAGACTGAGTGCATGTGTGTGAGAGTGTGACAGTGAGAGAGAGTGCATGGGTGAGAGTGTGTGAGCGTGAAAGTGTGTGTGAGAGAATGTGTGTGAGAGAGAAAGTGTGTGTGTGTGTGAGAGAGAGTGTGCGAGAGAGAGAGTGTGTATGAGAGAGTGTGTTCGAGAGAGAGAGTGCGAGAGAGAGAGTGTGTGCGAGAGAGAGAGTGCGAGAGAGAGTGTGTGTGTGAGAGAGAGTGTGTGTGAGAGAGAGTGTGTACGAGAGAGAGAGCGTGTGCGAGAGAGAGAGCGTGGGCGTGAGAGAGAGTGTGTGAGAGAGAGAGAGTGTGTGCGAGAGAGTGTGTGAGAGAGATAGAGTGTGTGCGAGAGAGAGTGTGTGTGCGAGAGAGAGAGAGCGTGTGCGAGAGAGAGAGTGTGTGCGAGAGAGAGCGTGTGCGAGAGAGAGAGTGTGTGCGAGAGAGAGAGAGCGTGTGCGAGAGAGAGAGCGTGTGCGAGAGAGAGAGAGTGTGCGAGAGAGAGAGCGTGTGCGAGAGAGAGAGCGTGTGCGAGAGAGAGAGAGCGTGTGCGAGAGAGAGAGCGTGTGCGAGAGAGAGAGCGTGTGCGAGAGAGAAAGCGTGTGCGAGAGAGCGACCGTGTGCGAGAGAGCGACCGTGTGCGAGAGAGCGACCGTGTGCGTGAGAGAGAGTGTGTGTGTGTGAGAGAGAGTGTGTGCGTGAGAGAGAGAGTGTGTGTGTGAGAGAGAGAGAGGGTGCGTGAGAGAGAGTGTGTGTGTGAGAGAGAGTGTATGTGTGTGAGAGAGAGAGTGTATGTGTGTGAGAGAGTGAGTGTTTGTGTGTGTGAGAGAGTGTATGTGTGTGAGAGAGTGAGGGTATGTGTGTGTGAGAGACTGAGTGCATGTGTGTGAGAGTGTGCCAGTGAGAGAGAATGCATGGGTGAGAGTGTGTGAGCGTGAAAGTGTGTGTGAGAGAATGTGTGAGAGAGAAAGTGTGTGTGAGAGAGAAAGTGTGTGAGAGAGAGAAAGTGTGTGTGACAGAGAGAAAGAGCATGTGTGTGAATGATAGAGTGCGTAAGAGATAGTGTATGTGTGTGTGAGAGGCAGAGAGAGCGTGTGTGTATGTGTGTGTGTGTCTGAGAGTGTGTAAGGAGAGCGTGTGTGTGACCTGATCTTCCTCGGCAGTCTATCAGTAACTGAATCACGGGATTAGATGCAAAGTAAAGCTCCCTTGACACTGTTCCCATCAAACACACCCAGGAAAGGTACAGGTACAGCACAGAGTTCGATACAGAGTAAAGCTCTCTCTCCACTGTCCCCATCCAACACACCCAGGACAGATACAGCACGGGGTTAGAGACAGCGTAAAGCTCCCACTACACTGTCCCCATCAAACACTCCCAGGACAGTTACAGCACGGGGTTAGATACAGATTAAAGCTCACTGTACACTGTCCCCATCAAACCGTCCCAGAACAGATACAGCACGGGGTTAGATATAGAGTAAAGCTCCCTCTACACTGTCCCCATCAAACAAACCAAGGACAGATACAGCACGGGGTTAGATACAGAGTAAAGCTCCCTCTGCACTGTCCCCAACAAACTCGCCCAGGACAGGTACAGCACGGGTTTAGATACAGAGTAAAGCTCCCTCGAGACTGTCCCCATCAAACACTCCCAGGACAGGTACAGCACAGGGTTAGATACAGAATAAAGCTCCCTCTACACTGTCCCCATCAAACACTCCCAGGACAGGTACAGCACGGGGTTAGATACAGAGTAAAGCTCCCTCTACACTGTCTCCCATCAAACACTCCCAGGACAGGTACAGCACGGGGTTAGATACAGAGTAAAGCTCCCTCTACACTCTCCCCCATCAAACGCTCCCAGGACAGGTACAGCACAGGGTTAGATACAGAGTAAAGCTCCCTCTACACTGTCCCCATCAAACACTCCCAGGACAGGTACAGCACGGGGTTAGATACAGAGTAAAGCTCCCTCTACACTGTCCCCATCAAACACTCCCAGGACAGGTACAGCACAGGGTTAGATACAGAGTAAAGCTCCCTCTCCACTGTCCTCATCAAACACTCCCAGCACAGGGACAGCACGGGTTTAGATACAGAGTGAAGCTCGCTCGACACTGTCCCCATCAAACACTCCCAGGACAGGTACAGCACGGTTTTAGATACAGAGTAAAGCTCTCTCTACACTGTTCCCATCAAACACTCCCAGGACAGGGACAGCATGGGTTAGATACAGAGTAAAGCTCCCTCTGCACTATCCCCATCAAACACTCCAAGAACAGATACAGCAGGGGGTTAGATATGGAGTAAAGCACCCTCTACAATATCCCCATCAGACAAACCAAGGACAGGTACAGCACGGGGTTAGATATAGAGTAAAGCTCCCTCGACACTGTCCCCATCAAAGACTCCCAGGACAGGTACAGCACGGGGTTAGATACAGAGTAAAGTTCCCTCGATACTGTCCCCATCAAACACTCCCAGGACAGGCACAGCATGGGTTAGATACAAAGAAAAGCTCCCTCTGCACTATCCCCATCAAACACTCCAAGAACAGATACAGCAGGGGGTTAGATATGGAGTAAAGCTCCCTCTACAATATCCCCATCAGACAAACCAAGGACAGGTACAGCACGGGGTTAGATACAGAGTAAAGCTCCCTCTTCACTGTCCCCATGAAACACTCCCAGGACAGGTACAGCAAGTGGTTAGATATAGAGTAAAGCTCCCTTGACACTGTCCCCATCAAACACTCCCAGGACAGCTACAGCATGGGGTTAGATACTGTGTAAATCTCCCTCTACACTGTCCCCATCAAACACTCCCGGAACAGATATTATAAGATAATGCGGGGGCTGGATAGGGTGGAGGCGGAGAGATTCTTTCCACTTAGTAAGGAAGTTAAAACTAGAGGACACAGCCTCAAAATAAAGGGGGGTCGGTTTAAGACAGAGTTGAGGAGGAACTTCTTCTCCCAGAGGGTGGTGAATCTCTGGAATTCTCTGCCCGCTGAGGTGGTGGAGGTTACCTCGCTGAATATGTTTAAAGCGCGGATGGATGGATTCCTGATCGGTAAGGGAATTAAGGGTTATAGGGATCAGGCGGGTAAGTGGTACTGATCCACGTCAGATCAGCCATGATCTTATTGAATGGCGGGGCAGGCTCGAGGGGCTGGATGGCCTACTCCTGCTCCTATTTCTTATGTTCTTATGTTCTAACAGATACAGCACGGGGTGAGATACAGAATAAATCTCCGTCTACACTGTCCCCATCAAACACTCCCAGCACAGGTACAGCAAGTGGTTAGATATAGAGTAAAGCTCCCACTTCACTGTCCTCATCAAACACTCCCAGGACATGTACAGCACAGGGTTAGATATAGAGTAAAGCTCCCTCTACACTATCCCCATCAAACACTCCCAGGACATGTACAGCACGGGTTTAGATACAGACTGAAGCTCCCTCGACACTGTCCCCATCAAACACTCCCAGGACAGGTACAGCACGGGGTGAGATACAGAGTGAAGCTCCCTATACACTGTCCCCATCAAATAATCCAATGACAGATACAGCATGGTGCGAGATTAATGGAAAAGCTGCCTCCACATTGTGCACATCAAACAGACCCAGGACAGGTACAGCACGGGGTTAGATCCAGCTCAAATCTTCCTCTACATTTTGCCCATCATTGTGTGTGTGTGTGTGTGTGTGTGTGTGTGTGAGAGAGAGAGAGAGTTTGTGTGTGTGAGAGAGAGTGTGTGTGCGAGAGAGTGAGAGTGTGTGAGAAAGTATGTGTGTGTGTGTGAGAGAGTGTGTGCGTGTGAGAGAGTGTGTGTGAGAAAGAGTGTGTGTGTGAGAAAGAGAGTGTGTGTGTGAGAGAGAGTGTGAGAGAGAGTGTGTGCGAGAGAGAGAGTGTGTGTGTGAGAGTGATTGTGTGTGTGAGAGTGATTGTGTGTGTGAGAGTGTGTGTGTGCGAGAGAGAGAGTATATGGTTGAGAGAGAGTGTATGTGTGAGAGAGTGTATGTGTGTGAGAGAGTGAGTGTATCTGTGTGTGTGAGAGACTGAGTGCATGTGTGTGAGAGTGTGTCAGTGAGAGAGAATGCATGGGTGAAAGTGTGTGTGAGAGAATGTGTGTGAGAGAGAAAGTGTGTGAGAGAGAGAGAAAGAGTGTGTGTGACAGAGAGAAAGAGCATGTGTGTGAGTGAGAGAGTGCGTAAGAGATAGTGTATGTGTGTGTGAGAGACAGAGAGAGCATGTGTGTGTGTTTGAGTGTGTGTGTGTGTGTGTCTGAGAGTGTGTAAGGAGAGTGTGTGTGTGACCTGATCTTCCTCTACAGTCTATCAGTAACTGAATCACGGGATTAGATGCAAAGTAAAGCTCCCTCGACACTGTTCCCATCAAACACTCCCAGGAAAGGTACAGGTACAGCACAGAGTTCGATACAGAGTAAAGCTCTCTCTACACTGTCCCCATCCAACACTCCCAGGACAGGTACAGCACGGGGTTAGATACAGAGTAAAGCTCCCTCTGCACTGTTCCCATCAAACACACCCAGGACAGGTACAGCACGGGGTTAGATACAGAGTAAAGCTCCCTCGTCACTGTCCCCATGAAACACTTCCAGGACAGGTACAGCACGGGGTTAGATACAGATAAAGCTCCCTCTACACTGTCACTATCAAATAACTATCAAATCTCCACATCATGACAATCAAATATTCCAATGACAGATACAGCATGGGGATAGATGCAGGGAAAAGCTGCGTCCACATCAAACACACCCAGGACAGGTACAGCATCGGGTGAGATACAGCGTAAATCTCCCTCCACATTGTGTGTGTGAGAGAGAATGTGTGTGTGAGAGAGAGAATATGAGTTTGTGTGTGTGTGTGAGAGGGAGAGTGTGAGAAAGAGAGACAATGTGTGATGGAGACAGAGTGCATCTGAGAGAGTGAGTGTGTGTGTGAGAGAGAGTGTATGTGTGTCTGAGAGTGTGAGAGAGTGTGTGTGTGAGAGAGAGAGCGTGTGTGTGTGAGAGAGAGAGCGTGTGTGTGTGAGAGAGAGTGTGTGTGTGAGATAGTATGTGTGTGTCTGAGAGTGTGAGAGAGTGTGTGTGCGAGAGAGAGAGAGCGTGTGTGTGTGAAAGTGTGTGTGTGTGTGTGTGTGTGTGTGAGATAGTATGTGTGTGTCTGAGAGTGTGAGAGAGTGTGTGTGTGAGAGAGAGAGAGCGTGTGTGTGTGAGAGAGAGAGCGTGTGTGTGTGTGAGAGAGAGTGTGTGTGTGAGATAGTATGTGTGTGTCTGAGAGTGTGAGAGTGTGTGAGAGAGAGAGAGCGTGTGTGTGTGAGAGAGAGAGCGTGTGTGTGTGTGAGAGAGAGTGTGTGTGAGATAGTATGTGTGTGTCTGAGAGTGTGAGAGAGTGTGTGTGCGAGAGAGAGAGAGCGTGTGTGTGTGAGAGTGTGTGTGTGTGTGTGTGTGTGAGATAGTATGTGTGTGTCTGAGAGTGTGAGAGAGTGTGTGTGTGTGAGAGAGAGAGAGCGTGTGTGCGCGTGAGATTATGTGTGTGTCTAAGAGTGTGTAAGAGAGAGTGTGTGTGAGCTGATCTTTTTCTACACCCTATCGGTAACTGCAACACTATATTCTGCACCCTTTCCTCTCCTTCTCCCCTGTGCACTCTATGTACGGAATGTTTTGTCTGGATAGCGCACAAGAAACAATACTTCTCACTGCATCCCAATACAAATCAATCAAATCAAATCAAATTAACACGGTGAAGTTTGGACCCTGTGGGGTGACAGTTGTCTGAATACAGATTCTATCTTATTGTAACATTCAGGTACCACGTGTACTGAGCTCACCAGCGTTCTGTCTGTATTGTGTGAATCCAGTCTTGAAATATCCACTAATGTTGCTAATTCTGCCAAGACAGAAACAGAAAGAGTGTTTGAATTCTCCGTGATTAGACCCCTTAACGATAAACAACATGGTGGATGAGAGGGATAGAGAGGGAGAGGGAGAGAGAGAGAGAGATGGAGCGATGGAGAGTAACAGAGAGATAGGGAGAGGGAGCAATGCAGAGTGTGTGAGAGAGAGAGAGTGTGTGTGTGAGAGAGAGAGTGTGTGTGAGAGAGAGAGTGTGTGTGTGAGAGAGAGTGTGTGCGTGAGAGAGAGTGTGTGTGTGGGAGAGAGTATATGCTTGAGAGAGAGTCTATGTGTGAGAGAGAGAGTGTATGTGTGTGAGAGAGTGAGTGTATGTGTGTGTGAGAGACTGAGTGCATGTGTGTGAGAGTGTGACAATGAGAGAGAATGCATGCGTGAGAGTGTGTGAGCGTGAAAGTGTGTGTGAGAGAATGTGTGTGAGAGAGAATGTGTGAGAGAGAGAGAAAGTGTGTGTGAGAGAGAGAAAGAGCATGTGTGTGAGTGAGAGAGTGCGTAAGAGATAGTGCATGTGTGTGTGAGAGACAGAGAGAGCATGTGTGTGTGTGTGTGTGTGTCTGAGAGTGTGTAAGGAGAGCATGTGTGTGACCTGATCTTCCTCGACAGTCTATCAGTAACTGAATCACGGGATTAGATGCAAAGTAAAGCTCCCTCGACACTGTTCCCATCCAACACTCCCAGGAAAGGTACAGGTACAGCACAGAGTTCGATACAGAGTAAAGCTCTCTCTACACTGTTCCCATCAAACACTCCCAGGACAGGTACAGCACGGGGTTAGATACAGAGTAAAGCATCCTCTACACTGTTCCCATCAAACAGTCCCAGGACAGGTACAGCACGGGGTTAGATGTAGAGTAAAGCTCCCTCTACACTGTCCCCATCAAACAAACCAAGGACAGATACAGCACGGGATTAGATACAGAGTAAAGCTCCCTCTGCACTGTCCCCAACAAACCCGCCCAGGACAGGTACAGTACGGGATTAGATACAGAGTAAAGCTCCCTCGACACTGTCCCCATCAAACACTCCCAGGACAGGTACAGCACGTGTTTAGATACAGAGTGAAGCTCCCTCTACACTGTCCCCATCAAACACTCCCAGGACAGGTACAGCACAGGGTTAGATACAGAGTAAAGCTTCCTCTATACTGTCCCCATCAAACACTCCCAGGACAGGTACAGCACGGGATTAGATACAGAGTAAAGCTCCCTCTACACTGTCCCCATCAAACACTCCCAGGACAGGTACAGCACGGGGTTAGATACAGAGTAAAGCTCCCTCTACACTGTCCCCATCAAACACTCCCAGGACAGGTACAGCAAGGGTTTAGATACAGAGTGAAGCTCCCGATACACTGTCACTATCAAATAATCCAATGACAGATACAGCATGGTGCTAGATTAAAGGAAAGGCTACCTCCACATTGTGCACATCAAACAGCCCCAGGACAGGTACAGCACAGGGTTAGATACAGCTCAAATCTTCCTCTACATTTTGCCCCATCATTGTGTGTGTGTGTGTGTGTGTGTGTGTGTGTGTGGGAGAGAGAATGTGTGTGTGAGAGAGAGAGAGTGTGTGTGTGTGAGAGAGATTGTGTGTGAGAGAGAGAGAGAGTGTGCGTGTGTGAGAGAGAGTGTGTGAGAGAGATAGTGTGTGCGAGAGAGAGTGTGTGCGAGAGAGAGAGTGTGTGTGAGAGAGAGAGTGTGTGCGAGAGAGAGAGTGTGTGCGAGAGAGAGAGTGTGTGCGAGAGAGAGAGTGTGTGCGAGAGAGAGAGCGTGTGCGTGAGAGAGAGCATGTGCGTGAGAGAGAGCATGTGCGTGAGAGAGAGCGTGTGCGTGAGAGAGAGCATGTGCGTGAGAGAGAGTGTGTGTGTGTTAGAGAGAGAGAGTGTGTGAGGGAGATCGTGTGTGCGAGAGAGAGAGCGTGGGCGTGAGAGAGAGTGTGTGCGTGAGAGAGAGTGTGTGTGAGAGAGAGAGTGTGTGTGTGAGAGAGAGAGAGTGTGTGTGCGAGAGAGAGAGTGTGTGTGAGAGAGAGAGTGTGTGTGTGAGAGAGAGAGTGTGTGCGTGAGAGAGAGTGTGTGTGTGAGAGAGAGTTTGTGTGTGAGAGAGAGTGTGTGTGAGAGAGAGAGTGTGTGTGTGAGAGAGAGAGAGTGTGTGTGAGAGAGAGTGTGTGTGCGTGAGAGAGAGTGTATGTTTGAGAGAGTGTATGTGTGAGAGAGAGTGTGTGTGTGTGAGAGAGAGAGAGAGTGTGTGAGAGAGAGAGTGTGTGCGAGAGAGAGAGTGTGTGAGAGAGAGAGAGTGTGTGTGTGAGAGAGAGTGTGTGCGTGAGAGAGAGTGTGTGTGTGGGAGAGAGTATATCCTTGAGAGAGAGTCTATGTGTGAGAGAGAGAGTGTATGTGTGTGAGAGAGTGAGTGTATGTGTGTGTGAGAGACTGAGTGCATGTGTGTGAGAGTGTGACAATGAGAGAGAATGCATGCGTGAGAGTGTGTGAGCGTGAAAGTGTGTGTGAGAGAATGTGTGTGAGAGAGAATGTGTGAGAGAGAGAGAAAGTGTGTGTGAGAGAGAGAAAGAGCATGTGTGTGAGTGAGAGAGTGCGTCAGAGATAGTGCATGTGTGTGTGAGAGACAGAGAGAGCATGTGTGTGTGTGTGTGTGTGTGTGTCTGAGAGTGTGTCAGGAGAGCATGTGTGTGACCTGATCTTCCTCGACAGTCTATCAGTAACTGAATCACGGGATTAGATGCAAAGTAAAGCTCCCTCGACACTGTTCCCATCCAACACTCCCAGGAAAGGTACAGGTACAGCACAGAGTTCGATACAGAGTAAAGCTCTCTCTACACTGTTCCCATCAAACACTCCCAGGACAGGTACAGCACGGGGTTAGATACAGAGTAAAGCATCCTCTGCACTGTTCCCATCAAACAGTCCCAGGACAGGTACAGCACGGGGTTAGATGGAGAGTAAAGCTCCCTCTACACTGTCCCCATCAAACAAACCAAGGACAGATACAGCACGGGATTAGATACAGAGTAAAGCTCCCTCTACACTGTCCCCAACAAACCCGCCCAGGACAGGTACAGCACGGGTTTAGATAAAGAGTAAAGCTCCCTCGATAATGTCCACATCAAACACTCCCAGGACATTCACAGCATGGGTTCGATACAAAGTAAAGCTCCTTCTGCACTATCCCCATCAAACACTCCCAGGACAGATACAGCAAGTGGTTAGATTTAGAGTAAAGCTCCCTCGACACTGTCCCCATCAAACACTCCCAGGACAGGTACAGCACGGGGTTAGATATAGAGTAAAGCTCCCTCGACACTGTCCCCATCAAACAGTCCCAGGACAGGTACAACATGGGGTTAAATACAGGGTAAATCTCCCTCCACGCTGTCCCCATCAAACACTCCCGGAACAGATACAGCACGGGGTGAGATACAGAGTAAATCTCCCTCTACACTGTCCCCCATCAAACACTCCCAGGACAGGTACAGCACGGGATTAGATAGAGTAAAGCTCCCCCCACACTGTCCCCATCAAACACACCCACGACAGATACAGCAAGTGGTTAGATATAGAGTAAAGCTCCCACTTCGCTGTCCTCATCAAACACTCCCAGGACATATACAGCACAGGGTTAGATACAGATAAAGCTCCCTCTACACTATCCCCATCAAACACTCCCAGGACATGAACAGCACGGGTTTAGGTACAGAGTGAAGCTCCCTATACACTGTCCCCATCAAACACTCCCAGGACAGGTACAGCATGGGGTGAGATACAGAGTGAAGCTCCCTATACACTGTCCCCATCAAATAATCCAAAGACAGATACAGCATGGTGCGAGATTAAAGGAAAAGCTGCCTCCACATTGTGCACATCAAACAGCCCCAGGACAGGTACAGCACGGGGTTAGATACAGCTCAAATCTTCCTCTACATTTTGCCCATCGTTTTATGTGTGTGTGTGTGTGTGTGTGAGAGAATGTGTGTGTGAGAGAGAGAGTGTGTGTGTGAGAGAGAGTGTGTGAGAGAGAGTGTGTGTGTGTGAGAGAGAGTGTATGTGTGAGAGAGAGTGTATGTGTGAGAGAGAGAGTGTATGTGAGTGAGAGATTGAGTGAATGTGTGTGCGAGACTGAGTGCATGTGTGTGAGAGTGTGTCAGTGAGAGAATGCATCGGTGAGAGTGTGTGAGCGTGAAAGTGTGTGTGAGAGAATGTGTGTGACAGAGAGAATGTGTGTGTGACAGAGAGGAAGAGCATGTGTGTGAGTGAGAGAGTGCGTAAGAGATAGTGTATGTGTGTGTGAGAGACAGAGAGAGCATGTGTGTGTATGTGTGTGTGTGTGTGTGTGTCTGAGAGTGTGTAAGGAGAGCGTGTGTGTGACCTGATCTTCCTCTACAGTCTATCAGTGACTGAAACACGGGATTAGATGCAAAGTAAAGCTCCCTCGACACTGTTCCCATCAAACACTCCCAGGAAAGTTACAGGTACAGCACAGAGTTCGATACAGAACTGTTTCTGTGTTTAAAAATGTACAAATTTAAAAACAAAAGCAGACAGGATTTGGTTAAATCTCACGGGATCCAGGGTGAGGTAGCCAAATGGATACAAAATAGGCTTGATGACAGAAGACAGAGGGTGGTTGGAGAGGGTTGTTTTTTTGTCAAACTGGAGGCCTGTGACCAACGGGGTGCCTCAGGGATCGGTGCTGGGTCCACTGTTATTTGTCATTTACATTAATGATTTGGATGAGAATTTAGGAGGCATGGTTTGTAAGTTTGCAGTTGACACCAAGATTTGTGGCATAGTGGACAGTGAAGAAGGTTATCTAGGGTTGCAATGGGATCTTGATCAATTGGGCCAGTGGGCTGTTGAATGGCAGATGGAGTTTAATTTAGATAAATGCAAGGTGATACATTTTGGTAGATTGAACAAACACAGGACTTACTCAGTTAATGGTAGGGTGTTGGTGAGAGTTACAGAACAAAGGGATCTCGGGGTACAGATTGATAGCTCCTTGAAAGTGGAGTCACAGGTGGATAGAGTGGTGAAGAAGGCATTCCACATGCTTGGTTTCATTGGTCAAAACATTGAACACAGGAGTTGGGACGTCTTGTTGGAGTTGTACAAGACATTGGTAAGACCACACTTGGAATGCTGTGTATTGTTCTGGTCACCCTTATAGAAAGGAGATTATTAAGCTAGAAAGTGTGCAGAAAAGAATTACTGGGATGCTATGGGGTCCTGATGGTTTGAGTTATAATGAGAGGCTGGATACTCTGGGACTTTTTTCCCTTGAGTTGGCTTAGTGGTGTTCTTATAGAGGTCTCTAAAATAATGAGGGCATGGATACAGCAGCTTTATCGAACCTTAGTTAGGCCGCACTTGGAATATAGTGTTCAATTCTGATCGACACACTACCAGAAAGATGTGGAGGCTTTGGAGAGGGTTCAGAAAAGATTTACCAGGATGTTTCCTAGGATGGAGGGCATTAGCTCTGAGGAGAGATTGGAGAAACTTGGTTTGTTCTCACTGGAACGACGGAGGTTGAGGGGGCGACCTGATAGAATTCTACAAGATTATGAGGGGCATGGACAGAGTGGATAGTCAGAAGCTTTTTACCAGGGTGGAAGATTCAAAATCTAGGGGGCATAGGTTTAAGGTGTGAGGGGCAAGGTTTAAAGGAGATGTACAAGGCAAGTTTTTTTACACAGAGGGTGGTGGGTGCCTGGAACTCGCTGCCGGGGGAGGTAGTGGAAACAGATACGATAGTGAGTTTTACGGAACGTCTGGACAAATACATGAATAGGATGGGAATAGAGGGATATGGTCCCCGGAAGGGTAGGGGGTTTTAGTTCAGTCGGGCAGCATGGTTGGTGCAGGCTTGGAGGGCCGAAGGGCCTGTTCCTGTGCTGTAATTCTCTTTGTTCTTTGATAAGCTCGTCAACATCTTTTCCAAAAGGGAGGGGAGTCTAAAACTAGAAGACATAGGTTTAAGGTGAGAGGGGAGAGGGTCCAGAGGGCAATTCTTTTCACACATAGGGTGGTGAGGGATTGGAACAAGCTGCCAGAGGTCGGAGTAGAAGCGGACACAATTTTATATTTTAAAAAGCATTTAGACAGTTATTCTGGTAAGATTGGTATGGAGGGATTTGGGCCAAACGCAAGGCATTTGATACGAGCTTAATGGTAAAAACTGGGTGGCAGGGAAAAGTTGGGCCAAAGGGCCCATTTGTATCTGAGCTCTGTTTTCTGCCCGGAAACCATTTCTCAATCCATCCCAGTATTTTCCAAATTTGTGGATTGGACACAGTAAATTGCCGTTTCCTGTCCAAAGCTGTGTAGGTTCGGTGGATTAAGGTAAATGTGTGGGGTTACGGGGATAGGGCTGGGTCAAGGGCCTTGGTAAGATACTGTGTCAGAGAGTCAGTACAGACTCGATGGGCTGAATGGTCTCCTTCTGCACTGCAAGGATTCTGTGACTCTACTATTAAGATCCCTTTGTCATTTGAAGCTTCCAGCTAAAATGCTGACAATGCTGCCTATTTCTGTGCACTTTGGCAAACGTTCTGTCTCATCACCGGGCGACACGGTGGCACAGTGGTTAGCACTGCTGACTCTCAGCGCCAGGGATCTGGGTTCGATTCCCCGCCTCGAGTGACTGTGTGGAGTTTGCACGTTTGCTAAATTGCCTCTTAGTGTCAGGGGGATTCGGGCCTGGGTGGGATTATTGTCGGGGCAGGCTTGTTGGGCTGAATGGCCTCATTCTGCAGTGTAGGAATTCTCTGGCTCTTGGATCTTAAGTGGTTGATAAAGAGTGAAACTGAGACACAAACTGGGGCTTTGCAGCAGCAGACAGAATGGGAATCATTGCATCCTGCAGGGATTTTTATTACAGAATCAATTTCAGAAAATTTACAACTCAAAATTAACAACAGCAAAGTGTGGGATTGCAAACTTGGAATGATTAGCCGAGGACTAAAGTTTAAAAGCTACAGATTGACATTCAGAAACAAGAGATGGCCTCACATCTTCAATTCTGTGATTGTCCCCCATCTCCTGCTCTGAATATTACAAAATCTCTGCCCCCTTCATGCGTCTGGAGACTTTGAAAGTTACGCAGACATTGGTAAAACTTTCCTTTATCTCAAGGCGTCTCCTGTGAAATACTCAACTTCTGCAAAGAGACACAATCTCATTGACACTTTCTGAATCTCCTTTCAAACAACCTCCCAACCCGACTGTGCAGGATGCAGGAATGTCACCTTTTGTCACATTCCCCAACACAATTGTTGACACGTTTTCGGGACAGGAAAAGTAGATTCAACTGACAGATTCTGAGCCCCAGGTTGAATCTTTAAGATGTAAAAATGAACTGAAACCCCAGGTCTCTCTGTTCCTGCAAGTATTTTAACATAGACCCATTGATTTTAAATTGCTTCTCCTGTGTGTAAAATACCATCTATCAACTTCAGGTTTGAACATTAATAAGCGACTGAGCATCAACTGTGAATTATAGAAGGTCGTTCCAAACTAATATCACACCTGGTGTGGCAAAGTGTTCCTGAATTTCACTCCGAAAAGTCTAAAACCCTAAACATTGTCTAAAATCCAATGTCCCCCAAGTCCTGTCCCCATCAAAAACTCCCAGGACAGGTACAGCACAGGGTTAGGTACAGAGTATAGCTCCCTCGACACTGTCCCCATTAAACACTCCCAGGCCAAATACAGCACGGGGTTCAATACAGAGTAAAGGTCCCTCGACACTGTCTCCATCAAACACTCGCAGGACAGGTACAGCACGGGGTTCGATACAGAGTAAAGCTCGCTCTACACTGTCTCCATCAAACACTCGCAGGACAGGTACAGCAAGGGTTTAGATACAGAGTAAAGCTCCCTCTACACTGTCCCCATCAAACACTCGCAGGACAGGGACAGCACAGGGTAAGATACAGAGCAAAGCTCGCTCTACACTGTCCCCATAAAACACTTCCAGGAGAGAGACAGCACGGGATTGGGTACAGAGTGAAGCTCCCTCTACACTGTCCCCATCAAACACACCCAGGACAGGTACAGCAAGGGTTTAGATACAGAGTGAAGCTCCCTATACACTGTCACTATCAAATAATCCAATGACAGATACAGCATGGTGCTAGATTAAAGGAAAAGCTGCCTCCACATTGTGCACATCAAACACACCCAGGACAGGTACAGCACGGGGTTAGATACAGCTCAAATCTTCCTCTACATTTTTCCCCATCATTGTGTGTGTGAGAGAATGTGTGTGTGAGAGAGATTGTGTGTGAGAAAGTGTGTGTGTGCGAGAGAGAGAGTGTGTGCGAGAGAGAGAGTGTGTGCGAGAGAGAGAGTGTGTGCGAGAGAGAGAGTGTGTGCGAGAGAGAGTGTGCGAGAGAGAGAGTGTGTGCGAGAGAGTGTGTGCGAGAGAGAGAGTGTGTGCGAGAGAGAGAGTGTGTGCGAGAGAGAGAGTGTGTGCGAGAGAGAGAGTGTGTGCGAGAGAGAGAGTGTGTGCGAGAGAGAGAGTGTGTGCGAGAGAGAGAGTGTGTGCGAGAGAGAGAGTGTGTGCGAGAGAGAGAGTGTGTGCGAGAGAGAGAGTGTGTGCGAGAGAGAGTGTGCGAGAGAGAGAGTGTGTGCGAGAGAGAGAGTGTGTGCGAGAGAGAGAGTGTGTGCGAGAGAGAGAGTGTGTGCGAGAGAGAGAGTGTGTGCGAGAGAGAGAGTGTGTGCGAGAGAGAGTGTGTGTGCGAGAGAGAGAGTGTGTGCGAGAGAGAGAGTGTGTGCGAGAGAGAGAGTGTGTGCGAGAGAGAGAGTGTGTGCGAGAGAGAGAGTGTGTGCGAGAGAGAGAGTGTGTGCGAGAGAGTGTGTGCGAGAGAGAGAGTGTGTGCGAGAGAGAGAGTGTGTGCGAGAGAGAGAGTGTGTGCGAGAGAGAGAGTGTGTGCGAGAGAGAGAGTGTGTGCGAGAGAGAGAGTGTGTGCGAGAGAGAGAGTGTGTGCGAGAGAGAGAGTGTGTGCGAGAGAGAGAGTGTGTGCGAGAGAGAGAGTGTGTGCGAGAGAGAGAGTGTGTGCGAGAGAGAGAGTGTGTGCGAGAGAGAGAGTGTGTGCGAGAGAGAGAGTGTGTGCGAGAGAGAGAGTGTGTGCGAGAGAGAGAGTGTGTGCGAGAGAGAGAGTGTGTGCGAGAGAGAGAGTGTGTGCGAGAGAGAGAGTGTGTGCGAGAGAGAGAGTGTGTGCGAGAGAGAGAGTGTGTGCGAGAGAGAGAGTGTGTGCGAGAGAGAGAGTGTGTGCGAGAGAGAGAGTGTGTGCGAGAGAGAGAGTGTGTGCGAGAGAGAGAGTGTGTGCGAGAGAGAGAGTGTGTGCGAGAGAGAGAGTGTGTGCGAGAGAGAGAGTGTGTGCGAGAGAGAGAGTGTGTGCGAGAGAGAGAGTGTGTGCGAGAGAGAGAGTGTGTGCGAGAGAGAGAGTGTGTGCGAGAGAGAGAGTGTGTGCGAGAGAGAGAGTGTGTGCGAGAGAGAGAGTGTGTGCGAGAGAGAGTGTGTGCGAGAGAGAGAGTGTGTGCGAGAGAGAGAGTGTGTGCGAGAGAGAGTGTGTGCGAGAGAGAGAGTGTGTGCGAGAGAGAGAGTGTGTGCGAGAGAGAGAGTGTGTGCGAGAGAGAGAGTGTGTGCGAGAGAGAGAGTGTGTGCGAGAGAGAGTGTGTGCGAGAGAGAGTGTGTGCGAGAGAGAGAGTGTGTGCGAGAGAGAGAGTGTGTGCGAGAGAGAGAGTGTGTGCGAGAGAGAGAGTGTGTGCGAGAGAGAGAGTGTGTGCGAGAGAGAGAGTGTGTGCGAGAGAGAGAGTGTGTGCGAGAGAGAGAGTGTGTGCGAGAGAGAGAGTGTGTGCGAGAGAGAGAGTGTGTGCGAGAGAGAGAGTGTGTGCGAGAGAGAGAGTGTGTGCGAGAGAGAGTGTGTGCGAGAGAGAGAGTGTGTGCGAGAGAGAGAGTGTGTGCGAGAGAGAGAGTGTGTGCGAGAGAGAGTGTGTGCGAGAGAGTGAGTGTGTGCGAGAGAGAGAGTGTGTGCGAGAGAGAGAGTGTGTGCGAGAGAGAGAGTGTGTGCGAGAGAGAGAGTGTGTGCGAGAGAGAGAGTGTGTGCGAGAGAGAGAGTGTGTGCGAGAGAGAGAGTGTGTGCGAGAGAGAGAGTGTGTGCGAGAGAGAGAGTGTGTGCGAGAGAGAGAGTGTGTGCGAGAGAGAGAGTGTGTGCGAGAGAGAGAGTGTGTGCGAGAGAGAGAGTGTGTGCGAGAGAGAGTGCGTGTGCGTGAGGGAGAGTGCGTGTGCGTGAGAGAGAGTGCGTGTGCGTGAGAGAGAGAGCGTGTGTGTGAGAGAGTGTGTGCGTGAGAGAGAGTGTGTGCGTGAGAGAGAGTGTGTGCGTGAGAGAGAGTGTGTGCGTGAGAGAGAGTGTGTGCGTGAGAGAGAGTGTGTGCGTGAGAGAGAGTGTATGTTTGAGAGAGTGTATGTGTGAGAGAGCGTGTGTGTGTGAGAGAGAGAGTGAGTGTGCGAGAGAGAGAGTGTGTGTGTGAGAGAGTTTGTGTGTGAGAGAGACTGTGTGTGTGAGAGAGAGTGTGTGTGTGAGAGAGAGTGTGTGTGTGTGAGAGAGAGTATATGCTTGAGAGAGAGTGTATGTGTGAGAGAGAGAGTGTATGTGTGAGAGAGAGAGTGTATGTGTGTGAGAGAGTGAGTGTATGTGTGTGTGTGAGACTGAGTGCATGTGTGTGAGAGTGTGACAGTGAGAGAGGGTGCATGGGTGAGAGTGTGTGAGCGTGAAAGTGGGTGTGAGAGAATGTGTGAGAGAAAGTGTGTGTGACAGAGAGAAAGAGCATGTGTGTGAGTGAGAGAGTGCGTAAGAGATAGTGTATGTGTGTGTGAGAGACAGAGAGAGCATGTGTGTGTGTGTGTGTGTGTGTGTGTCTGAGAGTGTGTAAGGAGAACGTGTGTGTGTGACCTGATCTTCCTCTACAGTCTATCAGTAACTGAATCATGGGATTAGATGCAAAGTAAAGCTCCCTCGACACTGTTCCCATCAAACACTCACAGGAAAGGTACAGGTACAGCACAGAGTTCGATACAGAGTAAAGCTCTCTCTCCACTGTCCCCATCCAACACACCCAGGACAGACACAGCACAGAGTTCGATACAGAGTAAAGCTCCCTCTCCACAGTCCCGATCCAACACACCCAGGACAGGTACAGCACGGGGTTAGATATAGAGTAAAGCTCCCTCTACACTGTCCCCATCAAACAAGTTATGATGTGGAGATCAATCAAACAAACCAAGGACAGATACAGCACGGGGTTAGATACAGAGGAAAGCTCCCTCTGCACTGTCCCCAACACACTCGCCCAGGACAGGTACAGCACGGGTTTAGATAAAGAATAAAGCTCCCTCGATACTGTCCCCATCAAACACTCCCAGGACAGGCACAGCATGGGTTAGATACAAAGTAAAGCTCACTCTGCACTATCCCCATCAAACACTCCAACAACAGATAGAGCAGGGGGTGAGATATGGAGTAAAGCTCCCTCTACAATATCCCCATCAGACAAATCAAGGACAGGTACAGCACGGGGTTAGATACAGAGTAAAGCTCCCTCGACACTGTCACCATCAAACACTCCCAGGACAGATACAGCAAGTGGTTAGATACAGAGTAAAGCTCCCTCGACACTGTCTCCATCAAACAGTCCCAGGACAGGTACAGCATGGGGTTAGATACAGAGTAAATCTCCCTCCACACTGTCCCCATCAAACACTCCCGGAACAGATACAGCACGGGGTTAGATACAGAGTAAAGCTCCCTCTGCACTGTCCCCATCAAACTCGCCCAGCACAGGTACAGCACGGGGTTAGATACAGAGTAAAGCTCCCTCGACACTGTCCTCATCAAACACTTCCAGGACATATACAGCACAGGGTTAGATACAGATAAAGCTCCCTCTACACTATCCCCATCAAACACTCCCGGAACAGATACAGCACGGGGTTAGGTGCAGAGTATAGCTCCCTCGACACTGTCCCCATCAAACACTCCCAGGACAAATACAGCACGGGATTCAATACAGAGTAAAGCTCCCTCTACACTGTCCCCATCAAACACACCCAGGACAGGGACAGCATGGAGTTAGATACAGAATAAAGCTCCCTCTACACTGTCCCAATCAAACACTCACAGGATAGATACAAGACAGAGTGTGTGTGAGCGAGACAGAGAGTGTGTGTGAGCGAGACAGAGAGTGTGTGTGAGCGAGACAGAGAGTGTGTGTGAGAGAGACAGAGAGTGTGTGTGAGCGAGACAGAGAGTGTGTGTGAGCGAGACAGAGAGTGTGTGTGAGCGAGACAGAGAGTGTGTGTGAGCGAGACAGAGAGTGTGTGTGAGCGAGACAGAGAGTGTGTGTGAGAGACAGAGTGTGTGTGTGAGCGAGACAGAGAGTGTGTGTGAGAGACAGAGTGTGTGTGTGAGAGAGACAGAGAGTGTGTGTGAGAGACAGAGAGTGTGTGAGCGAGACAGAGAGTGTGTGTGAGCGAGACAGAGAGTGTGTGTGAGCGAGACAGAGAGTGTGTGTGAGCGAGACAGAGAGTGTGTGTGAGCGAGACAGAGAGTGTGTGTGAGCGAGACAGTGAGTGTGTGTGAGCGAGACAGAGAGTGTGTGTGAGCGAGACAGAGTGTGTGTGTGAGCGAGACAGAGAGTGTGTGTGAGAGACAGAGAGTGTGTGTGAGCGAGACAGAGAGTGTGTGTGAGCGAGACAGAGAGTGTGTGTGAGAGACAGAGAGTGTGTGTGAGAGACAGAGAGTGTGTGTGAGAGACAGAGAGTGTGTGTGAGAGACAGAGAGTGTGTGTGAGCGAGACAGAGAGTGTGTGTGAGCGAGACAGAGAGTGTGTGTGAGAGAGACAGAGAGTGTGTGTGAGAGACAGAGAGTGTGTGTGAGCGAGACAGAGAGTGTGTGTGAGCGAGACAGAGAGTGTGTGAGAGAGACAGAGAGTGTGTGTGAGCGAGACAGAGAGTGTGTGTGAGCGAGACAGAGAGTGTGTGTGAGCGAGACAGAGAGTGTGTCAGAGAGACAGAGAGTGTGTGTGAGAGACAGAGAGTGTGTGTGAGCGAGACAGAGAGTGTGTGTGAGCGAGACAGAGAGTGTGTGTGAGCGAGACAGAGAGTGTGTGTGAGAGACAGAGAGTGTGTGAGAGAGACAGAGAGTGTGTGTGAGCGAGACAGAGAGAGTGTGTGAGCGAGACAGAGAGTGTGTGTGAGCGAGACAGAGAGTGTGTGTGAGCGAGACAGAGAGTGTGTGAGAGAGACAGAGAGAGTGTGTGAGAGAGACAGAGAGTGTGTGTGAGCGAGACAGTGAGTGTGTGTGAGCGAGACAGAGAGTGTGTGTGAGCGAGACAGAGAGTGTGTGTGAGCGAGACAGAGAGTGTGTGTGAGCGAGACAGAGAGTGTGTGTGAGCGAGACAGAGAGTGTGTGTGAGCGAGACAGAGAGTGTGTGTGAGCGAGACAGAGAGTGTGTGTGAGCGAGACAGAGAGTGTGTGTGAGCGAGACAGAGAGTGTGTGTGAGAGAGACAGAGAGTGTGTGTGAGAGACAGAGAGTGTGTGAGAGACAGAGAGTGTGTGTGAGCGAGACAGAGAGTGTGTGTGAGCGAGACAGAGAGTGTGTGTGAGCGAGACAGAGAGTGTGTGAGAGAGACAGAGAGTGTGTGTGAGCGAGACAGAGAGAGTGTGTGAGCGAGACAGAGAGTGTGTGTGAGCGAGACAGAGAGTGTGTGTGAGCGAGACAGAGAGTGTGTGTGAGCGAGACAGAGAGTGTGTGAGAGAGACAGAGAGTGTGTGTGAGCGAGACAGAGAGTGTGTGTGAGCGAGACAGAGAGTGTGTGTGAGCGAGACAGAGAGTGTGTGTGAGAGACAGAGAGTGTGTGAGAGAGACAGAGAGTGTGTGTGAGCGAGACAGAGAGAGTGTGTGAGCGAGACAGAGAGTGTGTGTGAGCGAGACAGAGAGTGTGTGTGAGCGAGACAGAGAGTGTGTGAGAGAGACAGAGAGAGTGTGTGAGAGAGACAGAGAGTGTGTGTGAGCGAGACAGTGAGTGTGTGTGAGCGAGACAGAGAGTGTGTGTGAGCGAGACAGAGAGTGTGTGTGAGCGAGACAGAGAGTGTGTGTGAGCGAGACAGTGAGTGTGTGTGAGCGAGACAGAGAGTGTGTGTGAGCGAGACAGAGAGTGTGTGTGAGCGAGACAGAGAGTGTGTGTGAGCGAGACAGAGAGTGTGTGTGAGCGAGACAGAGAGTGTGTGTGAGAGAGACAGAGAGTGTGTGTGAGAGACAGAGAGTGTGTGAGAGACAGAGAGTGTGTGTGAGCGAGACAGAGAGTGTGTGTGAGCGAGACAGAGAGTGTGTGTGAGCGAGACAGAGAGTGTGTGAGAGAGACAGAGAGTGTGTGTGAGCGAGACAGAGAGAGTGTGTGAGCGAGACAGAGAGTGTGTGTGAGCGAGACAGAGAGTGTGTGTGAGCGAGACAGAGAGTGTGTGTGAGCGAGACAGAGAGTGTGTGAGAGAGACAGAGAGTGTGTGTGAGCGAGACAGAGAGTGTGTGTGAGCGAGACAGAGAGTGTGTGTGAGCGAGACAGAGAGTGTGTGTGAGCGAGACAGAGAGTGTGTGAGAGAGACAGAGAGTGTGTGTGAGCGAGACAGAGAGTGTGTGTGAGCGAGACAGAGAGTGTGTGTGAGAGACAGAGAGTGTGTGTGAGAGACAGAGAGTGTGTGTGAGCGAGACAGAGAGTGTGTGTGAGCGAGACAGAGAGTGTGTGTGAGCGAGACAGAGAGTGTGTGTGAGCGAGACAGAGAGTGTGTGAGAGACAGAGAGTGTGTGTGAGCGAGACAGAGAGTGTGTGTGAGCGAGACAGAGAGTGTGTGTGAGCGAGACAGAGAGTGTGTCAGAGAGACAGAGAGTGTGTGTGAGAGACAGAGAGTGTGTGTGAGCGAGACAGAGAGTGTGTGTGAGCGAGACAGAGAGTGTGTGTGAGCGAGACAGAGAGTGTGTGTGAGCGAGACAGAGAGTGTGTGTGAGCGAGACAGAGAGTGTGTGTGAGCGAGACAGAGAGTGTGTGTGAGCGAGACAGAGAGTGTGTGTGAGAGACAGAGAGTGTGTGAGCGAGACAGAGAGTGTGTGAGAGACAGAGAGTGTGTGTGAGCGAGACAGAGAGTGTGTCAGAGAGACAGAGAGTGTGTGTGAGAGACAGAGAGTGTGTGTGAGCGAGACAGAGAGTGTGTGTGAGCGAGACAGAGAGTGTGTGTGAGCGAGACAGAGTGTGTGTGTGAGCGAGACAGAGAGTGTGTGTGAGCGAGACAGAGAGTGTGTGTGAGCGAGACAGAGAGTGTGTGAGAGACAGAGAGTGTGTGTGAGAGACAGAGAGTGTGTGAGAGAGACAGAGAGTGTGTGTGAGAGACAGAGAGTGTGTGTGAGAGAGACAGAGAGTGTGTGTGTGAGCGAGACAGAGAGTGTGTGTGAGCGAGACAGTGAGTGTGTGTGAGCGAGACAGAGAGTGTGTGTGTGAGAGACAGAGAGTGTGTGTGAGAGACAGAGAGTGTGTGTGAGAGACAGAGAGTGTGTGTGAGAGACAGAGAGTGTGTGTGAGCGAGACAGAGAGTGTGTGTGTGAGAGACAGAGAGTGTGTGTGTGAGAGACAGAGAGTGTGTGTGAGAGACAGAGAGTGTGTGTGAGAGGGACAGAGAGTGTGTGTGAGCGAGACAGAGAGTGTGTGTGAGCGAGACAGAGAGTGTGTGTGAGCGAGACAGAGAGTGTGTGTGTGAGAGACAGAGAGTGTGTGTGAGCGAGACAGAGAGTGTGTGTGTGAGAGACAGAGAGTGTGTGTGTGAGAGACAGAGAGTGTGTGTGAGAGACAGAGAGTGTGTGTGAGAGACAGAGAGTGTGTGTGAGAGACAGAGAGTGTGTGTGAGCGAGACAGAGAGTGTGTGTGTGAGAGACAGAGAGTGTGTGTGTGAGAGACAGAGAGTGTGTGAGAGAGACAGAGAGTGTGTGTGTGAGCGAGACAGAGAGTGTGTGTGAGCGAGACAGTGAGTGTGTGTGAGCGAGACAGAGAGTGTGTGTGTGAGAGACAGAGAGTGTGTGTGAGAGACAGAGAGTGTGTGTGAGAGACAGAGAGTGTGTGTGAGAGACAGAGAGTGTGTGTGAGCGAGACAGAGAGTGTGTGTGTGAGAGACAGAGAGTGTGTGTGTGAGAGACAGAGAGTGTGTGTGAGAGACAGAGAGTGTGTGTGAGAGGGACAGAGAGTGTGTGTGAGAGGGACAGAGAGTGTGTGTGAGCGAGACAGAGAGTGTGTGTGAGAGACAGAGAGTGTGTGTGAGAGACAGAGAGTGTGTGTGAGAGACAGAGAGTGTGTGTGAGAGACAGAGAGTGTGTGTGAGAGACAGAGAGTGTGTGTGAGAGACAGAGAGTGTGTGTGAGAGACAGAGAGTGTGTGTGAGCGAGACAGAGAGTGTGTGTGAGCGAGACAGAGAGTGTGTGTGAGCGAGACAGAGAGTGTGTGTGAGCGAGACAGAGAGTGTGTGTGAGCGAGACAGAGAGTGTGTGTGAGAGACAGAGAGTGTGTGTGAGCGAGACAGAGAGTGTGTGTGAGAGACAGAGAGTGTGTGTGAGAGACAGAGAGTGTGTGTGAGAGACAGAGAGTGTGTGTGAGACAGAGAGTGTGTGTGAGCGAGACAGTGAGTGTGTGTGAGCGAGACAGTGAGTGTGTGTGAGCGAGACAGTGAGTGTGTGTGAGCGAGACAGAGAGTGTGTGTGAGCGAGACAGAGAGTGTGTGTGAGCGAGACAGAGTGTGTGTGAGCGAGACAGAGAGTGTGTGTGTGAGAGACAGAGAGTGTGTGTGAGAGACAGAGAGTGTGTGTGAGAGGGACAGAGAGTGTGTGTGAGAGACAGAGAGTGTGTGTGAGCGAGACAGAGAGTGTGTGTGAGAGAGACAGAGTGTGTGTGTGAGAGACAGAGAGTGTGTGTGAGAGACAGAGAGTGTGTGTGAGAGACAGAGAGTGTGTGTGAGCGAGACAGAGAGTGTGTGTGAGAGAGACAGAGTGTGTGTGTGAGAGACAGAGAGTGTGTGTGAGAGACAGAGTGTGTGTGAGCGAGACAGAGAGTGTGTGTGAGAGACAGAGAGTGTGTGTGAGAGACAGAGAGTGTGTGTGAGAGACAGAGAGTGTGTGTGAGAGACAGAGAGTGTGTGTGAGCGGGACAGAGAGTGTGAGCGAGCGAGACAGAGAGTGTGTGTGAGCGAGACAGAGTGTGTGTGAGAGACAGAGAGTGTGTGTGAGAGAGAGTGTGTGTGTGAGAGAGAGAGTGTGTGAGAGAGAGAGAGTGTGTGTGTGAGAGAGAGTGTGTGTGTGAGAGAGAGAGAGTGTGTGTGAGAGACAGAGAGTGTGTGAGTGCGTGCGAGTGAGTGAATGTGTGTGTGAGAGTGTGTGAGGGAGTATTCATGTGTGTGTTGATGAGAGTGTGTTAAAGTGAGTGTTTATGAGAGTGAGTGTGTGTGTGAGCAAGTGTGCAAGAGGGAGTGTGTAAAAGTGAGTATGTGTGTAATGTGTGTGAGACTGAGTAAGTGTACAACAGTGAGTGAGTGCTGGCGGGAGAGTGCAGGAGTGTTAAGTTTCAGTTTATTTACGAGTGTGACAAGTAGGTTTACATTAACACTGCAATGAAGTTACTGTGAGAATCCCCGAGTCGCCCACACTCCGGTGCCTGTTCGGGTTACACTGAGGGAGAATTTAGCACGGCCAATGCACCCTAACCAGCACGTCTTTCAGACTGTGGGAGGAAACCGGAGCACCCAGAGCAAACCCACGCAGACATGGGGAGAACGTGCAGACTCCGCACAGACAGTGACCCAAGCCGGGAATCAAACCCGGGTCCCTGGCGCTGTGAGGCAGCAGTGCTAACCACCGGTGATAAGGGGGAGAGTTAACAGAAAGCAGCTGGTGAGAATATACTGGCCGGTTTTAATTTAATCCAAATTAATGAATTAGAAACTTTTAACCTAAGGAATTGACATCCGAGGATTTCAGTTTAAAATCCCATTGAACCTCCGTGTCTCATAATGGGATGTTTTTGCCTGTATTTAGTAATTAGTGACTTCATATCTCACAGCGAGATAAATAAAACTTTTTTCCAATTGATAGGGACAGCTCAATGGACAAAACTGGTGTGAGAAAGGGGCAAATCCTTTGAAAATGGAGGCAGAGAGGAGGCTTTGTTCAACTCCCATTCTTTCCCTGTCTTCAGCAGGCTGGGCAGGAAGTGTGAGCAGAGAGGGGGGGGATAGACAGACACACACTGACACAATCCCCCCAATCCACTCACTCACACATCCCCATTCCCCCTCCACTCGCTGGGTTGTGGGGAGCGGCTGCAAGGATTTTCAGGGCTGGTGTGGGGGGGTCAGGGGGTTTTTGAAATGGACGAACACGACCTACAGGGGAAAAGAAATAAAGTTTGAAACGAAACTAAAGAAACTAAAGGCAGGAGATTGCAGAATCCATTGCCTCCCTGCATTAACATATCAATAGTCAGTCTGACATTGCCACAAACTCCTCTGGGGTGAGAGGGGGAGGGGGGGTGAATTAGCATCTCAATAGAGAGACAGACATTGCAGACATGTCAGAGACTCAGGGTGGGGTTTGCATCCAGCACACTCAGGATAAATGTGAATCTGAGAGCCTTCAGTCTCCACACCAATAATCCCCCTGCACTGAAAACATTCCCACTCTGATTCAGTGTGTGTGTGTGTGTCTCAATCTGCGTTTTTACCTGTGCTTTGCTTGTGTTGACATGATGCTGAATGGACTTGAATGGAAATGCTGGACTCCTCGCTGTGATATGTTGTGTGTCTTATTGTTAAAATGGCCTTGTCTCTTTTTCTCTCTCTTTTTAACCAATTTTTATCTCTTTTTCTCCTGAGGAATTTTGAAAACTGGGGATGTGTCGAGGATCCAAAGGACGGGAATGTTTGTGACCAGGATGAGGGAGAGGAGCTTCGTCCAGAGGGAGGGCTGACTGAGGCCTGTTGCTCAGGCTTCATCCCGAGTGAGTTGTGTCTGTTTATTAACCTGATCCAGATTTAATGTTTCATATCAGAGGGAGCGAGATCTGAATGAGAGTGGAATAGAGAGAGAGAGAGAGAAACACACAGGGAGGGAACTGTCTCAATCTCTTTAGTCTCTGCTTTACAACTGACTTGTTGTGTTTGGGTGTTACTGAGAGATTGTGTCACTGAGGGGAGATCCTGGGTTTTTTGCTGTGCTATGTAATTTAAATATTTTCTTGTATTTTAATTATTTTCTCTCTCTTTCCCCAAGAATTAATATTTAGATTTTACTGAGAGATTGTGTAACTGAGAAGGGGGAATCCTGGCCTCTTGTGCTATTTAATTTAAAGAATTCTTGTATTTTAATTAATTATTTTCTCTTCTCCCCAGGAATTTGAATTTTGAAGACTGCAATGTGACTCGGAATCCTTGGACAAGGGGCTTATCTCCAGAGGAGGATGGATGGACTGAAGCCTGTTCTATAGGCCGCAAGTGAGTTGTCGTCTCTTTATTCCCCTGATCCAGGTTTAATTTTAATCTCGCTTCCTCGGATGAATCAGTTCTGGTTCGATTGTGGGGTGTGGGGGGGCAGCTGGAGTTTGAAACCCTGGGGTTAAAATATCCCGACTTTGCAGTTAGTCAGAAACAGGTTAACCCTTTGCTGGGTGGCAGAGAGTAAATTAAATGTCTGTAATATGAAGCTGTCTCAAAGTTAGTTTTAAATCCAAGATAACAGGGATGGGAGACAGAGCGCTGTTCCTAATTGTTGAATAAAATTCATAGAGGCCTTTATAATTCAGTTTTCAGATGTTCAGACTTTCATTGTGTCCTCTCTGCAGCTTTTCCCCCATTCTGTCTATTTCTCTCTGCTTTCTCTCTCTCTTTCTCTCCCTTTCCTTCCTCTATCTGTCTCTCTTTTTTATTCCCTCTCTCTCCCTCTTTTTCCCAGGAAGTCATATTTTGTTGCACAATCTCTCAGTAAAATCTGAGAAGGGGGAATCTTGGGCTCTTGTGCTATTTAATTTAAACATTTTCTGGTATTTTAATATATTTCTCTCTCTTTTACCCAAGAATTAATATTTAGATTTTACTGAGAGATTGTGTAACTGAGAAAGGGGAATCCTGGTCTCTTGTGCTATTTAATTTCAACATTTTCTTGTATTTAAATTAATTATATTCGATCTCTTCCCAAGGAATTCATATTTAGTTAAACAATCTGTCAGTGAAATCTTAGAAGGGGGAATCCTGGGCTCTTGTGCTATTTAATTTAAACATTTTCTTGTACTTTAATTAATTATTTTCTCTGTTCCCCAGGAATTTGAATTTTGAAGACTGCAACATGACTCGGAATCCTTGGACAAGGGGCTTTTCTCCAGAGGAGGATGGATGGACTAAGGCCTGTTCTATAGGCCGCATGTGAGTCGTCGTCTCTTTATTACCCTGATCCAGGTTTAATTTTAATCTCGCTTCCTCGGATGAACCAGTTCTGGTTCGATTGTGGGGTGGGGAGGGGGGGGGGGGGGGGTGGAGTTTAAAACCCTGGGGTTAAAATATCCCAGCTTTGCAATTAGTTACAAACACATTAACCCTTAGGTGGGTGGCAAAGAGTAAATTAAATATCTGTAATATGAAGCTGTCTAAAAGTTTGATATAAATCCAAAATATCAGGGGTGGGAGAGAGTGATATACCCGAATGTTAAATACGTTTCACAGAGGACATTACAATTCAATTTTCTGAAGTTCAGCCATTGCATTTATCTTCCCCTCTACAGCTTTCTTCCCCATTCTGTCTATTTCTCTCTGCTTTTCTCTCTGTCTCTCCCTCCAGTATTTTTTCTCATCTTCAGCTTTCTCTCCCTTCCTGTCTCTTTCCGCTCATCTCTCTCTCTCTCGAGCGTTCTTCCATATCTGTCTATCACTCTCCAGAATGTCTCTCTCTCTCTCTGGCTCCATCTTTCTTTGTGTCTCTTTAAATCTTTAATCAATAAAAACTCTCCGTTATTGTCAGCAGGGAGACAGGAATATGGCTTCGCTCGTTTCAATGCAGAGTACATGAGAGACTACAATGGGACTCAGAATCCTTGGACAAGGGGCTTTTCTCCAGAGGAGGATGGATGGACTGAGGCCTGTTCTATAGGCCGCATGTGAGTTGTCATCTCTTTATTACCCTGATCCAGGTTTAATTTTAATCTCGCTTCCTCGGATGAACCAGTTCTGGTTCGATTGTGGGGTGTGGGGGGGCAGCTGGAGTTTGAAACCCTGGGGTTAAAATATCCCGGCTTTGCAGTTAGTCAGAAACAGGTTAACCCTTTGCTGGGTGGCAAAGAGTAAATTAAATATCTGTAATATGAAGCAGTCTGAAAGTTAGTTTTAAATCCAAGATAACAGGGGATGGGAGACAGAGCGCTGTTCCTAATTGTTGAATAAAATTCATAGAGGCCTTTACAATTCAGTTTTCAGATGTTCAGACTTTCATTGTGTCCTCTCTGCAGCTTTTCCGCCATTCTGTCTATTTCTCTCCGCTTTCTCTCTTTCTCTCCCTTTCCTTCCTCTATCTGTCTCTCTTTTCTATTCCCTCTCTCTCCCTCTTTTTCCCAGGAAGTCATATTTTGTTGAACAATCTCTCAGTAAAATCTGAGAAGGGGGAATCTTGGGCTCTTGTGCTATTTAATTTAAACATTTTCTGGTATTTTAATATATTTCTCTCTCTTTTACCCAAGAATTAATATTTAGCTTTTACTGAGAGATTGTGTAACTGAGAAAGGGGAATCCTGGGCTCTTGTGCTATTTAATTTCAACATTTTCTTGTATTTAAATTAATTATATTCTATCTCTTCCCAAGGAATTCATATTTAGTTAAACAATCTCTCAGTGAAATCTTAGAAGGGGGAATCCTGGGCTCTTGTGCTATTTAATTTAAACATTTTCTTGTACCTTAATTCATTATTTTCTCTTCTCCCCAGGAATTTGAATTTTGAAGACTGCAACATGACTCGGAATCCTTGGACAAGGGGCTTTTCTCCAGAGGAGGATGGATGGACTGAGGCCTGTTCTATCGGCCGCATGTGAGTTGTCGTCTCTTTATTACCCTGATCCAGGTTTAATTTTAATCTCGCTTCCTCGGATGAACCAGTTCTGGTCGATTGTGGGGTGTGGGGGGCTGGAGTTTGAAACCCTGGGGTTAAAATATCCCGGCTTTGTAATTAGTCGCGAACACGTTAACCCTTTGGTGGGTGGCAAAGACTAAATTATGTATGAAACTGTCTATAAGTTTGCTTTAAATCTAAAATAACAGGGGTCGGAGACAGAGCAATGAACCTAATTGTTGAATAAAATTCACAGAGGCCTTTACAATTCAGTTAACAGATGTTCAGATTTTCATTTCATCCTCTCCACAGCTTTTCCCCCATTCTGTCTATTTCTCTCTGCTTTTCTCTCCATTTCCTTCCTCTCTCTGCCTCTCTTTATTCTCTCTCTCTCCCTCTTTTTCCCAGGAATTAATATTTAGTTGGACAAACTCTCAGTAAAACCTGGAAAGGGGCAATCCTGGGATTTTGTGCTGTGTAATTTTCATTCTGGGTGTCCCGGGGGGTTTGATTTCACTGTCTCAGCCCCTCTCTGCCTCACTCTCTCTCTCTCTGTATAAACTTTTCCCAAATTACAAAACTCTCAACACAGCTGACTGCACCTTGTGGGATCTTGCTGGGGATTTTGTTTTAAAAAGGGGTGTTTTCTCAGAGGCAGTTTAAACCTTTCAGGGGACTGTGGGGAAGTCTCCAGACTTGGGACAACACACACACAGGGTTGGGGGCTGGGGTTGGCGGGCGGGGAGGTGGGCAGTCAGGTATACTGGTATTCTGGGAGACTGATATTCCCAACAAGGGCCAGAGGTCTCAGTGCTGAAACATATTAAACTGTTCAAACAGAGGCAGGCAGAAAGCCATGAGGCTTCAGAGCTCCCTGTAGATGCAAAGGTAACTCTGTCAAAAAGTAGCCACATGTGAAGTGGAAACACCTTCCCTCAGCTTGTTACACACTGACCTTTCCACAACCCCAACATGTTTACAAACACTCGCTGCAGTTTCTGCAAACTTTGTATCAAACTGCCCCCCACTCTGCTCAATACTGACCCCCTCTCAACCTGGCACTGAACTAGTGTCTGAATTGAGACAGAGACACACAGACAGAGGTTTTAAAGTTGAAAGTTTTAAAGTTTGATTATTAGTGTCACAAGTAAGGCTTACATTAACACTGCAATGAAGTTACTGAGAGAGACAGAGACACACAGAGACATAGATAAAGAGACAGAAAGAGACAGAGAGGATATTTAAAGTTTTAAAGTTTGTTTATTCGTGTCACAAGTAAGGCTCACATTAACGCTGCAGTTACTGAGAGAGACAGAAAGAGAGAGTTTTTAAAGTTGAAAGATTTAAAGTTTATTTCTTAGTGTCACAAGGCTTACATTAACACTGCAATGAAGTTAGTGAGAAAGACAGAGATAGAGGGAGCATCCAGAGTGGGTTCAGTAATACATTTATTGATCAGATATCTCTCTCTGTGACTCTTTAGCGATGAGATATTCAGCCAGGATGGTTTCACTGACCCTCTTCAGCAGGCAGATATTCCCAAATCCAGCCTAGGTCTCAGACACACACACACACCACTCACACATTCCCTCTGCTCTGTCCAAGGGAATATTTTAATCCAGGAATTTCTATTTTATATTTACAGGGTGAGGGGGGGAGAAACTCAACTCAAAAATCCTGCAGTCTCTCCAAGCTGCTTTTAAATTTCAATTCAAACCCTGGGCCACATGGGAAGCTGCAGAGATTGGGAAACTTACCAAACCCAGTTTGTGTGTGTGAGTGTCTGCAGCTTTTGTGTCTTTGAACTTGCGAGGGTGCCAGGGGGAGAATGTCACTGTCTTCACCTCTCTCTCTGCCGCTCTGTATAAAAAAAATCACCAAATTAAACCACACTCAATCATGCGACCATACACAATTAATTATCAAATATCTGTCTCTCTCGCTTTATCTCTGTCTCTCCCCGTCTCTCTCTCTCCCCGTCTCTTCTCGAGCAGAAACAGATGGAGACAGAGAGGCAGGGAGAGAGAGGAAGAGGGAGGGATGGAAACAGCTGGAGTTGTGGATTAGATGCAGGGGGAGAGACACAGGCTGTTAGAGGGAGGGGGGGTTTCAGTGAGGGACAGGGTCTCCAGTTTAATTCTGAGGGTCCTGAGAGAGGGATTTCACTGTCTCAGCCCCTCTCTGGCTCCCTCACTCTGTATAAACAATTCCCAAATTTAAAAAATGCTCAACACAGCTGACTGCACTTTGTGGGATCTTGCTGTGCACCACAGGGATTTTAGTTTTAAAAAGGGTTACTTTTAAGAGGGAGTTCCGGCCTTTCTGGAGATTTGGGATGATGCAGACACACACACACAGACACACACAGGGTAGTGAGTGGGGAAGGGGGCTCACAGCAGGCAAGAGAGTGGGGGAGGGGTGGGGGGAGGACTGTGTCCCATCTGATTCAGGTTCACATTGCTGCTGCTACTGTGGGATCTTGCTGTGCACACACTGGGCCTGTGGCCTTTGCCTGCACAGCAACAGCGCCCACACTTTTTATTTTCAAACAAAATCTGGCTCAGGGACCGCAAAGTGGGTTCAAGGAAAAAGCTTGAAAAGGGGTCGGGTAAATTCAAGCACTTTAATCACCGAGGCATCGTAGGCTCTTGAGCAAGTGCTGGGGAATGGGAGGAGGATAGATTGGGATTTGATGGCCAGCATGGAGCTGGTGGGCCGAAGGGCCTGTTTCTGTGCTGTGTGACTCCAGATTCTTTTCTCTCTCTCTTTTCCCAGGAATTTCTATTTGGATGGGGGGGGGGGGTATAGAATTTCTCTGTCTCTCCAGTGTTCTTACCAATCCCAGCACCCCTCCCCTCCCCTCTCTCTCTCCCCAGACATTCCTGTCTATATTTCATCTTTCAATAAAATGTTTAAGAAAACACCAATGTGAATTGTTGTCAATTTAATTTGGGAAGAGAGAGAGAGAGAGAGAGGAGTGGATCCCATTTCCCACACACTCTCCTGCAGTCCTCACCCACAACATTTATTTAATCTGGCCCTCACCAGGTTGTGTGTGTGGGATCTTGCTGTGCACACAGGTGGGTCTGGCTCCCTATTCCTCGCACTGTGACCGTGAGCAGAACTTTAAACAGGAAAGATTGAGGGGAAGGAGAAGGGTTGGGGAGGCGGAGGAGGCAGAGAGAGAGATAGAGAAATGGAGGGAGAGCTAAACAGAGAGGGGGTGGGGGAGGTGTGAGAGGGTCTCAGGAGGGGCAGGGGGAAAGAGACACAGAGTCTGGGGGTGTCCTCCTCCACTGTGGGACTGGCAGTGGGATCTTGCTGTGCAGAATTACCTTCATTGTCATTTGAATCATTCATTCATTGACTAAGGGAGGGTGGGTGTGTGATTGTGGGATTATAAATATTGTTACCACTCTGAGGTGATGTTTCCCTCTGCGCTATTTTGTAACCCCCTAAAGGGATACACCTCGCCTCGTAATCTTAAATAAGTATGTGAGAGACAGGAGGAAGCGACTGGTTTTAGACATTCAATCCCTACAGTGCAGAAGGAGGTCATTCGGCCCATCTAGTCTGTACCGACCACAATCCCACCCAGGCCCTATTCCCATGACCCCACACTTTTAACCTGCTAATCCCCCTGACACTGGGGTCAATTTAACACGGCCAATCCACCGAACCCGCACAGCTTTGGACTGTGGGAGAAATTGGTAAATTAAAGCAAGATCTGACACTCTCTCCATCAGGAACAACCAAACAGGTCTTTAATTTAGACTGGGTGACAACCTTATTAAAACAATGAACAAACTGAATAAACTCCCCAGTAGAATGCTGTTCCAAGGACAAGACTCACTCAGGAATAATGAAATAAATCATTACAGAATAGAGTCACCCTCGAATAACCAGGCGTCTGTTGGAAGTGTGAACTTGCTTCTGCTGCTTGGGTCTGGAATACTTTCTGAGTTGGTTTCTGCTTCTATTTAGATGGTGATGTGATGAAGCTGTATATATTACTGCAGGATTCAGTATCAGACTCTCCCCCCCTTCAATCTAAAGAGGCAGCAAGGTCGCTCCCTCCCCGTTATTTCCCCCTGTCCCAGGTTTAAATACCCAGAATTTCCTCACAGTATTCCTGCAATTTGAGTGGCTTGAGGCTGTCACCAACGCCCCAATTTGAATGCAATTGGTTGTGTGCGTTTGAGAGCTTGTTTTAAAATCATTGGTCCAGTTCAAAGCCTGTTTTGCTCTGCTGGGACTCTGGCTGCTGCTTTGGACACAAATGTTGTAAAGTTGTGTTCTGCAGCCTGCTTTCTGCAGTTTAAAATCCCCAGCACAGAGACACAGGCTTTCTAAAGACACAACGCTGGATGGTTCGTTTTGGTTTTCTCAGCATTTCTTTTCAATATTTACATTTGTCAAACACCACATTTTTAACCTGATATACGCAACTTCATAACAATATTGGACAGGGAGAAAGAGATCGGGAGAGACAGAGAGAAAGTCACACAAAGAGAGAGAGAGACAGGGAGACAGAGAGAGAGAGAGAGAGTCACATGGAGTAATGAGGATGGGGCCTGGATGTGAATGTGGTTGGTGTAGACCTGATGGGCCGAATGGCCTCCTTCTGTACTGTAGGATTCTATGATTCTGTAATGGGGGCTGCGTGTGGTGTGAGGGGAGGGTGGAAGGGGACAGGGGGTGGGGGAAGCACTGGTTCCCTTTTCCCCCCTCCCTCCTCCCAGGCCCTGTCCGGGAGGTTTCGGGGCTGGAGGGGATTGTTCTGGTGAACTGGCCGGGGCCTGGGGAACCTGTTCTTTGTCCAGGATGTATAATGCAGCCTCTGTGACCAGGCCTCAATCCCAGGCCTAACCTCAGGAAGGCTTTTGCATTTTGCTCCTTTTCCAAACAGTGCCTGTGTTTAAATCGATGGGACTCGACGGTCGAATAAAACCTGCAGCAGACACTTTAATACAAAGAACAGCACAGCACAGGAACAGGTCCTTTGGCCCTCCAAGCCTGCGCCGATCATGTTTACCTATCGAGACCAATGGCCTGTATCCCTCTCTACCCCGTTTGTTCATGTGTCTATCCAGATAAGTCTTAAATGTCACTAATGTATCTGCCCCAACCACCTCACTTGGCAGCGCATTCCAGGCCCCCACCACCCTCTGTGTAAAAACCTTCCCCGCACATCTCCACTCAACCTTTCCCCCCTTATCTTGAACTTGTTCCCCTTGTAATTATCATTTCTGTCCTGGGAAAAAGCTCCCAACTGTTTATCCTCGCCACACCCCTCATAATTTTATAAACTTCCAGCTGGTCGTCCCTCAGCCTCCGTCTTTCCAGGGAGAACAATCCCAGTTTATTCAATCAATCCTCACAGCCAATACCCTCCATACCAGGCAACATCCTGGTCAACCCTTTCATTGGATTTGGGATGTGATTGTGGGTTTTCCTGCTATATCTCTTTCTCTTCAATCTTTCTCCCGTGATTGTGAGTTATCAGGGAGGGAGAGAGAGAGAGAGAGAGAAAGGGATGGTAACAGAGAGAGAGAGAGAGAGGGCAAAGGCAGAGGGGCAGGGAGAGGAGAGAGATTGGAGGGGAGTGGGTTAGCTGGGGGGGGGGGGGGGGAGCCTCCGCTGTGCACTCACAGCCCACCCAGCTCCCCAGTCTCTGGTTCGGTGCATTAACCCACTCTGGTGCATTAACAGGCGCCAGAGTGTGGCGACTAGGAGAATTTCACAGTAACTTCATTGCAGTGTTAATGTAAGCCTTACTTGTGACTAAGAAATAAACTTTACTTTTTACTTTACTCTGAGATAAAGACCCTCACTCACAGCCTCCCAGAAGGTGGGATTTAGAAACAGCGACTGTGTCACTGAGGCTGAATCTGTGCTGTTGTGTTTGAAAATATATTTTCCTCATATTTGATGTGTTGTAAAGATATTGGAATCTGGCTGCTGCCACATTGCAGTGAGAGAGAGATCTGGCTTTGCAGGAGGAGCTTCCCTCCCCATTTCCCCATGGAAATCACTGAGAAATAGCAAACGTGGCCCACAACACGTCATTATTTGAAACGGTCAGACAGAAACTTATCAGAGAGAGCATTTTAATCCCCATTCATCCCCAGACGGAGAAACAGAGCAGAGATCAGGACAGATTATCCAGAGTAGGAGAGACCGGGGCAGAGATGGGGTTTGGATATATATAGATCTGGGGGGAAAGCAAAAGAGACACAGAGGGGGCTGGACAGGTTCAGAGATAGAGGGAGAGAGAAACAGCGAGAGAAAGAGGGAATCAGAGAGAGGTGGGACTCTGCTCGAAGTGGAAGGTTCCCAGTTCAGATCGAATGTACTAACAGCACCAATGCTGGAGTGACTTATTATTTTCATTTGGGGTGGGGGAGAGATGGAGGGGAGAGAGAGGGAGACGTGTGGTTCCCTCATTTCCCACTCACTTCACCCCAATCCTCACTTCAAAATCACTTTGTATCTGGCCCTGTTCAAGCTGTGTGTGGGATCTTGCTGTGCACTCATGCTCTGTCCCCCTGCCCCATATTCCTCACACTATGACAGAGCCCCATGCTTTAAACATGAAAAGATGGAGGGGAAGGCGGGTGGGGTAGAGAGAGAGGAACAGAGAATGGGTGGGGAGTGTGGGGGGGCTCAGTGGAGGGGGGTAGGGGGATAGAGACAGAGGCTCTGGGGGTGGGGGGTGTCCTCCTGCAGTGTGGGACTCCCTGTGGGATCCTGATTGCAGCATTCCCAGTCTCTCTCCCTCTCACTGTGAAGCACTCGGGAGGGAGAGGGAGCTGAAATTCAAATTCCTGAGCCTGGGGGAAAGGCTTGTTCTCAATCCCAGAGTCCTGCTTGTGTTTTTAGACAGGGCGCTGGGATCTGTGGGTGTGGCTTTCTAAAGACACAACGCTGGATGGTTCGTTTTGGTTTTCTCAGCATTTCTTTTCAATATTTACATTTCTCAAACACCACATCTTTAACCTTATATATGCAGCTTCATAACCATATTACAGAGAGACAGAGAGAAAGAGACAGAGAGGGGGGGAGAGAGAGAAAGGGAGAGAGAGACAGAGAGGGGAGAGTGAGGGAGAGCAGGAAAGGGCAGCAAGAGGTGAGGTTTGTGGGGGGTGCAGTGAGGGGGTGGGGGAAGAGACACAGGATCTGGGGGTCTCTCGTGTGGAGGGAGAGAGAGGGAGACGTGTGGTTCCCTCATTTCCCACTCACTTTACCCCAATCCTCATTTAAAAATCACTTTGTATCTGGCCCTGCTCAGACTGTGTGTGTGGGATCTTGCTGTGCCCTCATGCTCTGTCCCCCCTCCTCCCCTCCTCATATTTCCCGCACCGTGACGGCGCCCCACATTTTAAACATGAAAAGATGGAGGGGAAGGAGGGTGGGGTAGAGAGAGGAACAGAGAAGGGGTGGGGAGTGTGGGGGGGCTCAGTGGAGGGGGGTAGGGGGACAGAGACAGAGGCTCTGGGGGTGGGGGGGTGTCCTCCTGCAGTGTGGGACTCCCTGTGGGATCCTGATTGCAGCATTCCCAGTCTCTGAGAGAGAAAGAGAAAGACAGGGAGGGAGGGAGAAAGAGAGAGAGAGGGAAAGACAGAGAGAGAGAGAGAGAGAAAGAGGGGGAAAGACAGTGAGAGAGAGAGAGACAGGCAGGGATAAAGAGAGAGAGAAACAGTGTGAGGGAGAGAGAGAGAAAGATGGAGGGAGTGGGAGAGAGAGAAAGATGGACGGAGAGAGAGAGAGAAAGGCAGACAGGGAGTGAGAGAGAAAGATGGAGGGAGTGGGAGAGAGAGAGGGGGAAAACTGGAAAAGAAAGCAAGAGGTGAGGTTTGTGGGGGTGCAGTGGGTGAGGTGCAGTGAGGGGGTGGGGGAAGAGACACAGGATCACAGTGACCCGAGCCGGGAATTGAACCCGGGTCCCTGGAGCTGTGAGGCAGCAGCGCCAACCACTGTGCCCCCGTGTGGCCCTACACGTTATGATTCAATTCTGAGGGTCCCGGGGCGAGGGGGGGGGGGTGGATTTCACTGCCTCAGCCCCTCTCTGCCTCACTCTCCCTCTGTATAAACATTTCCCAAATTAAAACACACAACACAGCGAACTGCACCTTCTGGGATCTTCCAGAGCACCACAGAGATTGTGTTTTAAAAAGGGTTTGGCTTCGTTTTAAGAGGGAGTTCAACCCTTTCTGAAAATTTGGGATGAGACACACACAAACACACAGACAGATACACACACAGACACACACACACACAGGGTAGTGAGTGGGGAAGGGGGCTCACAGCAGGCGAGAGTGTTGGGGGTGTGTTGGGGAGGACTGTGTCCCATCTGATTCAGGTTCACATTGTTGCTGCTGCTGTTGTGGGATCTTGCTGTGCACACACTGGGCCTGTGGCCTTTGCTCGCACTGCAACAGCGACCACACTTTATTAAACAAAATCTCGCTCACGGACCGCAAAGTGGGTTCAAAGGAAAGAAAGTGGAAACGGGGGTCGGGTAAATTAAAGCACTTAAATCACCGAGGCATCGTAGGCTGTGCAGCAAGTGCTGGGGAATGGGGGGAGTATAGATTGGGATTTGACGGCCAGCATAGACCTGGTGGGCCGAAGGGCCTGTTTCTGTGCTGTGTGACTCCAGATTCTCCTCTCTCTTTTCCCAGGAATTTCTATTTGGATGGAGGGTTCATAATTTCCCTGTCTCTGTCTCTCCAGCGTTCTTCCCAATCTCTGCACCCCTCCCCTCTCTCTCTCCCCAGACATTCCTGTCTATATTTCACCTTTCAATCAAATGTGAAGGAAAACACCAATGTTAATTTTTTTGATTTAATTTCAGGGAGGGAAAGACAGAGAGAGAGAAAGAGAGAGACAGGGAGGGAGGGAAAGACAGACAGAGACAGAGAAAGACAGGGAGGGGGGAAAGGAGAGAAAGACAGAGAGAGAGAGAGAGAAAGGCAGCCGAATAAAACCAGCAGCAGCCGCTTTAATCCATCGGATTGGGGATGTGATTGTGGGTTTTCCTGCTGTATCTCTCTCTCCCATCTTTCTCCTTTGATTGTGAGTTATCAGGGAGGGAGAGAGAAAGGGAGGGTAACAGAGGGAGATCAAAGGCAGAGGGGCAGGGAGAGGAGACACACTGGAGGGGGGCTGGGTTAGGGGGGGGGGTCCTCTGCTCTGCACTCACAGCCCAGCTCCCCAGTCTCTGGGGGAAAAGACCCTCACTCACACCCTCCCAGAAGGTGGGATTTGTAACCAGCGGCTGTGTGACTGAGGCTGAATCTGTGCTGTTGTGTTTGAAAAGATTTTTTCCCAATATAAAGATATTGGAATCTGGCTGCTGCCACATTGCAGTGAGAGAGAGATCTGGCTTTGCAGGAGGAGCTTCCCTCCCCATTTCCCCATGGAAATCACTGAGAAATAGCAAACGTGGCCCACAACACGTCATTATTTGAAACGGTCAGACAGAAACTTATCAGAGAGAGCATTTTAATCCCCATTCATCCCCAGACGGAGAAACAGAGCAGAGATCAGGACAGATTATCCAGAGTAGGAGAGACCGGGGCAGAGATGGGGTTTGGATATATATAGATCTGGGGGGAAAGCAAAAGAGACACAGAGGGGGCTGGACAGGTTCAGAGATAGAGGCAGAGAAACAGGCAGAGAGAAAGAAACAGCGAGAGACAGAGGGAATGGGAGAGAGAGGTGTGACTGTGCTCGAAGTGGAAGGTTCCCTGTTCATATTGAATGTACAAACAGCCCCAATCCTGGAGTGACTTGTCATTATTTTTATTTGGGGTGGGGGAAGAGATGGAGGGGGGGAGCGAGGGAGAGAGAGGGAGAAGTGTGGTTCCCTCATTGCCCACTCACTTTAGCCCAATCCTCACTTAAAAATCACTTTGTATCTAGCCCTGCTCAGACTGTGTGTGGGATCTTGCTGTGCCCTCCTCCCCGCCCCATATTCCCTGCACTGTGACAGCGCCCCACACTTTAAACATGAAAAGATGGAGAGGAAGGAGGGTGGGGTAGAGAGAGAGGAACAGAGAATGGGTGGGGAGTGTGGGGGGGCTCAGTGGAGGGGGGGTAGGGGGATAGAGACAGAGGCTCTGGGGGTGGGGGGGGGTGTCCTCCTGCAGTGTGGGACTCCCTGTGGGATCCTGATTGCAGCATTCCCAGTCTCTCTCTCTCTCACTGTGAAGCACTCGGGAGGGAGAGGGAGCTGAAATTCAAATTCCTGAGCCTGGGGGAAAGGCTTGTTCTCAATCCCAGAGTCCTGCTTGTGTTTTTAGACAGGGCGCTGGGATTTGTGGGTGTGGATAGAGAAGATTGTTCTGTTTAACTGGGGGGTGGGAGAGAGGGGGGTTTGTTCTTTCTACCGGAGGAATAATGCAGCCTCTGTGACTAGGCCTCACTTCACGGCCTAAATCTCAGCAGCACTTTTGCATTCGCTTAATTCCCCAACAGGGTTTAAGTGGCTGAATTCAATGGTTCAATAAAATGTGAAGCAGCCGCTTCAGGGTGGGATTGTGGATTTTCCAGCTCCCGCCCCCTTCTCATTTCCCTTTTGATTGTGAGTTTTATTTTAAACGGTCAGACAGAAACTTAGAGAGAGCATTTCAATCCAGATTCGCCTCGAGATAGAGAAACAGAGCAGAGATCAGGACAGGTTATCCAGAGACAGGAGCAGAGACGGGGTATTGGACAGATAGAGATCTGGGGGGAAGTGTGTAAGAGACGGAGAGGGAGAAACAGAGTGAGGGGAGAGAGGTGACTGATAGAAGTGGGAACTTCATTGGGGCCTCCTGTGTTTTTTCACTGGCCTGTCTCTGGAGTAAAGCCCCCAGAATGCTTTGATGTGTTTAATAAATTCAATATCGGGACAGTCAGGAGGCAGTTGGAAGTTCATTGCATTTGAAACGTGTTCCCATTTTGTCAGGGTTTAATAATGAGGAGGTGAAAATGAATGTTTCCCCCACCTCCCCCAGTGAAATTGTGAATTTCAGCAAGTCCTGGGATCTTGCTGTGCCTTTTATTGTTTATAATCAGCTTTTGTTTTGTGTTTAATCAAATTTCACTTTATTTTCTCTTTCTCTCTTCCAAGGAGAATTCCTTTGGAAACTTTGGCGATGCAGAGAGCGAATAGTTTTGCCGTGAGGAATCCTCGGACAAGAGCTATAACCAGAGAGAAAAATATTAATAAAAGTCCCCGTGTCTTGGTCGTTCATTTTTATTCACAGATAGACTGGTGGGGCTTTTACACGGAGGGTTAGTGGTCTGTGTGTCAGGGGGAGGGGGTATTCCCAGTGATCCCTGCTCCAATGTAATCCCAGATTTCAATCCCTCTCCCTGAAGCTCTGTCTGTGCAACTCCCCCATCCTCAGAACTGTTTCTCCACATCTTTCCAATCCCTGTCTCTCCCCATCCTTTATACCTCAGCCTCTCAAAATGGCAGCATCTTTCTCCCTTTTCTCTCATTCTCTCTATCTTTCACTCTCTCTCTGAAACTTTGTCACTGTCTTGCCAAAGCCCCACTTTCTATTTATCTCGACATCTCACTTTGTATCTCAGCCTCTCTGCACATCTCTCTCTCCCTCTCTGTGGATCATTTTATCTCAATCACAGCAGCCTCCTCTCCATCTCTCTCTCGCTCTATCTATCTCTGCTCCCTCTCTGACTCATTCTGTCTGAAGTACAGCAGCATTCTCTCTATCTCCATCTTTTCACAGTAACTTCATTGCAGTGTTAATGTAAGCCTACTTGTGACGAATAAAATTTGAACTTTAACTCTGCTTCTCTGTCTTATCTCTCTAGCTATCTGCTTGACTCTCTCTATCTCTCTCTGCTTCCCCCTCTCTCTATCTCTGCCTCCCCCTGACTCAGTCTGTTTGAATTAAAGTAGCATCCTCTGTCTCTATATCTCTATCTGTTCTCTGCTTCCCTCTCTCTGTGAATCATTGTCTGAATCACAGCAGATTCCTCACTAACTCCATCTCTATATCTCTGTCTCTTATCTCTGCTCCCTCCCTTCTCTGTGAATCAATGTCTGAATTACAGTCGCATCCTATCTCCATCTCTATATCTCTCTGCCTCTTATCTCTCTCTGTATCTGATCTCTGCTTCCCTCTCTCTGTGAATCATTCTGTCTGAATTACAGTAGCATTCTCTCTAACTCCATCTCTATATCTCTCTGCTTCTCTGCCTCTTATCTCCCTCTCTGCTCTCTCGTGGGGGACGGGCCAGATCACGGGTTTGCTGTTCACAAGCAGCAAAGGCCCAGGAACGCAGAGGGAGGGAATCGGGGGCAATTCAGAGGGATTCAGCACTGCTGAAAGGGGGGAGTGTGTAATACAGGGGCTTGTTCAGAGCCAGGGGCTATTAGACAGAGAGGGAAGGGGCTGGTGGAGGAGGCTGTTGTACAAGAGGGGGGAATATTATAACACAGGCTGACCAGAGTCAGGGGTTATCAGAGAAAGGGGGCAATTGAGGGGGGGGGGGGAATCAGACAGGGGGTCTGTTGTACAGGATGGGGGTGCGGGATGTTATAACACAGGCTGCTCAGTGTCAGGGGAATTAGTCGTTTGAACGTTAATGTTTAAAATGGGCAGAGTTTCCACATCCAACTCCACCAGGAGCTGTTTACAGGGGGGTGGTGGACGGGGATAGATGTGTGGTGGGGGGGGGGTTACTAATTAGAAGGGGGGGGATCTGTCAGTCCAGAGGCTGTTCACAGGGAGGGAGTGGGAATTTGCCAGGTTGAGAGGGGTGGGGGGAAAGAGGGGAACTTAGAGGGATATTCAGCCGGGGGGCTTTGAAGATGGTTTGGGCAGTGGGGGAGCGGGGTACGGGGCTCAGAGGGAAGGATCGGGAGATTTAGAGGGATTGTGAGGAGGGACAACAGATTTGGCTGGAGTGGGGGGGGGGGGGGGGGGGAATTGACAGGGATTCAAGGAGGAGAGTGTAGAGGGATGTAGGGAGAGACTCAGGGATTGTGGTCGGGAATTAGAGGGATTCAGGGGGATTTAAGGGTCTCATGGGGACTTTGGGATTTAGCGGGACTGAGAGGGAGGGAATCGGGGGAACAGAGGGGGATTCGGGAAGGGGGGGTTTAGAGGGGGATTTCTGGGGTTCTGAGGGATACAGGAGGGATTGGGGGGCTTACGGGGATTAAAAGACATGGTTTGGTGCTCAGACAGATTGAAGGGGTGGGATTGGAGAGGGAGCAGGATTCGGGGGCAGAGGAATGTGGCGAGGGTGGGTGCGATCTCGGGAGACATTCAGGGGAGATTCTAGAGGAATCTCAGGGGCTTAGAATCTGGGGACGGTCTGGATGGGGTAGGGAGTCAGAGAGGGGGTTAGCGGGAGGGGCGATTTGGGGTGGAGGGAAAGGGATTGAGGGCGGGGTGGATTCATAGGGATTTGGGAGGGGGGAAATTCAGAGAGGGATTTAGGGTGTGGCCTTGCATCAGGGTTAGAATTGGGGGGGTGCCGAGCGATTCGGAGCGGGGGGGGTGACTCAGAGGGATACAGGGGTGGGGAGGACTGAGGAAGGATTGGGTGCAGGCGTCAGGGGGGGCTTGAGTTTGGCAGGGGGGGCAAAGGGAGCCTTTGGGGGGGGCTGAGGAATTGGGGCAGGAACTTGGAGGATTCAGGGGGCTGAGAGTCAGATTGGCAGTGGGTGTCAGAGAGATTGAGCGGGGGGAGGGGGTGCTTACAGAGTCGGATGAAAGGAGATGGGGCAGAGGGACAGGGAATCAGGTGGGGGAAAGAGGAGTTTTGGGGGGGGAATTAGTGGAGATTGAGGGCGGGGGGTTGAGAAGGATTGGGAGGGGCTCAGAGGGCTTTGGCGGTGAGTTCCTGAGAGAGAGTGAGTGGGGGGGTGATTAGAGTGGGATTGGAGAAGATTGGGCAGAGAGGATCAGGGGGAGGGGCAGAGAGGATCGGGAGGAGGGGCAGAGAGAGATTGGGCAGAGGGGAGGTTCAGAGGGGTTTAAGTGGAGGGACTGAGAGTGGGTTTGGGCAGTGGGGATTTAAAGGGGGTTTTGGGGGGTGGGGAACCTGGAGGGGAGAGGGGAATTTGGGGGTGAGAGATTGAGTGCGGCAGGTTTAGGATTGGGAGTGGGTTCAGGAGTCGGGGGGGATTAGGCTCAGTGGGGGTTGGGTCTGTCGGTGGGTGTGGGGTTCGGGTCTGTCGGTGGGGGTGGGGTTCGGGTCTGTCGGTGGGGGTGGGGTTCGGGTCTGTCGGTGGGGGTGGGGTTCGGGTCTGTCGGTGGGGGTGGGTGTGGGGTTCGGGTCTGTCGGTGGGGGCTGGGTCTGTCGGTGGGGGTGGGGTTTGGGTCTGTCGGTGGGGGTGGGGTTTGGGTCTGTCGGTGGGGGTGGGGTTTGGGTCTGTCGGTGGGGGTGGGGTTTGGGTCTGTCGGTGGGGGTGGGGTTTGGGTCTGTCGGTGGGGGTGGGGTTTGGGGACAGGAGTTCAGGAGCTGGGGAGGGGCCCCTATGGATAGGGCTGGGATTTGGGGGGAGGGGGGGTGAAATCCTGGTGGGACTGGAGGGTCTCAGAGGAATTGGTCAGGGCGGGTCTGAGAGGGGGGGACAGCTCGGGGGGGGGAAGGGGAACAAGCGGGGGGCGGGCAGTCGGGGGGCGGGCAGTCGGGGGGCGGGCAGTCGGGGGGCGGGCAGTCGGGGGCGGGCAGTCGGGGGGCGGGCAGTCGGGGGGCGGGCAGTCGGGGGGCGGGCAGTCGGGGGGCGGGCAGTCGGGGGGCGGGCAGTCGGGGGGCGGCCAGTCGGGGGGCGGCCAGTCGGGGGGCGGGCAGTCGGGGGGCGGCCAGTCGGGGGGCGGCCAGTCGGGGGGCGGCCAGTCGGGGGGCGGCCAGTCGGGGGGCGGCCAGTCGGGGGGCGGCCAGTCGGGGGGCGGCCAGTCGGGGGGCGGCCAGTCGGGGGGCGGCCAGTCGGGGGGCGGCCAGTCGGGGGGCGGCCAGTCGGGGGGCGGCCAGTCGGGGGGCGGCCAGTCGGGGGGCGGCCAGTCGGGGGGCGGCCAGTCGGGGGGCGGCCAGTCGGGGGGCGGCCAGTCGGGGGGCGGCCAGTCGGGGGGCGGCCAGTCGGGGGGCGGCCAGTCGGGGGGCGGCCAGTCGGGGGGCGGCCAGTCGGGGGGCGGCCAGTCGGGGGGCGGCCAGTCGGGGGGCGGCCAGTCGGGGGGCGGCCAGTCGGGGGGCGGCCAGTCGGGGGGCGGGCAGTCGGGGGGCGGGCAGTCGGGGGGCGGGCAGTCGGGGGGCGGGCAGTCGGGGGGCGGGCAGTCGGGGGGCGGGCAGTCGGGGGGCGGGCAGTCGGGGGGCGGGCAGTCGGGGGGCGGGCAGTCGGGGGGCGGGCAGTCGGGGGGCGGGCAGTCGGGGGGCGGGCAGTCGGGGGGCGGGCAGTCGGGGGTGAAGATGTAACGAGTGCGGTTGACAGAGGGGAACCAGTGGATGTGGTGTTTTTGGATTTCAGAAGGCGTTCGATAAGGTGCCTCACAAAAGGTTGCTGCAGAAAATTAGGGTGCACGGAGTTGGGGGTAAAGTGTTAGCGTGGATTGGGGATTGGCTATCCAACAGCAAGCAGAGAGTTGGAATAAATGGGTGCTTTTCTGGTTGGCAGTTGGTGACTAGTGGCGTGCCGCAGGGATCGGTGCTGGGGCCTCAACTATTTACCATATACATAGACGATCTGGAGGAGGGGACCGAGTGTTGGGTAACAAAGTTTGCGGATGACACAAAGATGAGTGGGAAAGTGAATTGCGTGGAGGATGCGGTAAGTCTGCAGAGAGATTTGGATAGGCTAAGTGAGTGGGTGAGGATCTGGCAGATGGAGTATAGCGTTGGTAAGTGTGAGGTTATCCACTTTGGAAGGAATAATAGTAAAATAGAAGCTGCAATGCTGCCCCCTGTTGTTCACTTCTCCCAGTCTCAGCATTGCAGAGTGTTTAAACAAGAATGGCACATTCCCTTGTACATTAATTCAGGACCTCTCCAATCCGGCTGCTCAGCTATTGGGTCCCATTTTCAATCCACATCACTGATGAGGATTTATCTTTGTACTGAATCACTTACTAATCCGATACTCCTGGTGCAAGAATGCTGGTCCGCAGTATGGAATGGACATTCAGTGCCTCTCATATAGAGAGGCAAAGTTACAGAATTTCCAATTTGACATTGTTATTGAGTTCAGCTCCCTGCAGATAAATCCTAGCTGTCGCCACACTGCCTATGGTAGCCCCACCCACAGTTTTCCTGTGCTGTTCGCACTCTGACCCGTCTCTCCTGTGCTGTTTTCTTGGATATTTCATTGGAGATGTTGATCTTTGCTGCTTTTCCCTGTTTGGCACTGATTGGATCAGCAGTCCAATGGGGAGGCAAGCTATATTTCCACTCTGAAAGAGGATTTGACAGACTGCAAAATTACAAATTGAGAGAACATCATATGGAAATATCTCAGACCATTCATTGTTCTGTCACTTCTTATGAGGTAGATGTTTTGACTAAGAGATGGAATGCATCCCAGGGTACTGAAAGAAGTGGCAGAAGTAATAGAGGATGCGTTGGTTGTAATTTATCAAATTTATCAAAATACACTGGACTCTGGGGAAGTGCCGGCTGATTGGAAAACAGCTAATGTGACACCACTGTTGAAAAAAGGAGGTAGACAAAAGGCGGGTAACTACAGCCCGGGTTAGCTTAACGTCCGTAGTTGGGAAATTGCTGGAATTCATCATTAAAGAAGAAATAGCAGGACACCTGGAAAAAAATGGTTTGATCAAGCAGACGCAGCATGGATTCATGAAGGGAAAGTCGTGTTTGACGAATTTGCTGGATTTTTATGAAGATGTAACGAGTGCGGTTGACAGAGGGGAACCAGTGGATGTGGTGTTTTTGGATTTCAGAAGGCGTTCGATAAGGTGCCTCACAAAAGGTTGCTGCAGAAAATTAGGGTGCACGGAGTTGGGGGTAAAGTGTTAGCGTGGATTGGGGATTGGCTCTCTAACAGGAAGCAGGGAGTTGGAATAAATGGGTGCTTTTCTGGTTGGCAGTTGGTGACTAGTGGCGTGCCGCAGGGATTGGTGCTGGGGCCTCAACTATTTACCATATGCATAGACGATCTGGAGGAGGGGACCGAGTGTTGGGTAACAAAGTTTGCGGATGACACAAAGATGAGTGGGAAAGTGAATTGCGTGGAGGATGCGGTAAGTCTGCAGAGAGATTTGGATAGGCTAAGTGAGTGGGCGAGGATCTGGCAGATGGAATATAGCGTTGGTAAGTGTGAGCTTATCCACTTTGGAAGGAATAATAGTAAAATGGAAGCTGCAATGCTGCCCCCTGTTGTTCACTTCTCCCAGTCTCAGCATTGCAGAGTGTTTAAACAAGAATGGCACATTCAGCACCATGGAATGAGAACATTCGGACTAACACTTCGTTATACAATTGTTCTGTTTGTATTAACAGTTCACAATCCAGCTCACAGATCTGATTCAGTGAGAGGAGGTGAGAGTGCCTTTGCAGGTTTTTGTACGGGCTCACTGTGCCTCTGTAACAGTGTGGGGCTCAGCGCACAGTGATACACGGCACAGTCAGAGACATGGACACCGGTGATATTTAAAGGAACTGTTTTCTTGTCCTTGTCCAAATCAGCAGAAAACCGGTCAGGGAAATCTGGAGACTTTTCTCCGCCACCCGTGCTATATCTCTTCAGTAAATATCTCGGAGCTTCCCCGGGATACTGGATGTACCAGAAGAGATTTGGAAAAGCATCCTTTGTTGTGTAATTACAATTCACTGTTACGTTCAATCCTTCCTGAACCGTTAATTCAGCCGGGTCCTGGGAAACTGAATCTTGGCCATTGATTCCTGCAACAAAATGTAGAATGTGTGAGAAATCTGTGAACAAATATAACCCATGAAACACACACTGAGGATTTGAACTCAGACTCACCGGGCAGCGTGGCCATTATTATCAGTAAAGCACACAGGGAACACATGGTTCCTGATAGGACAGTAAGCAGCGACAATGTTTACAATAAGTTGCTGCCTCTAGTCTTATATCACAGAGTCAACTCAGATCAGAGGCAGCTTCTATTATTAGGAAACTGGGAGGCGTTTCTCAGTGCTGCGATTGGCTCATCTCCCTGAGCTGACGTCAGCTGCGAATCATAAAATCCCTACAGTGCAGAAGGAGGCCATTCGCCCCATCGAGTCTGTACCGGTCACAATCCCACCCAGGCCCCACTCCCGCAACTCCGTGTATTTACCCTGCGTATCCCCTGAGACTCGGGTCAATTTAGCATGGCCAATCAACCCAACCTGCACATCTTTGGACTGTGGGAGGAATCAGCAGCAGCCGAAGGGGACCCACGTAGACACGGGGAGAACATGCAAACTTCATACAGAAAGTGATCCGAAGCCGGAATTGAACCCGGGTCCCTGACACTGTGAGACAGCAGCGCTGACCCTTGTGGCATCATGCCGCCCCGTAACCAGTGAAGCAATCACTGTTAGTTAATGATTTAATATAGCTGGCTCTTTCCAATCACATTCCTTCCCTGGCCGTAAACGTATTTCTAAGTTCCTTGTTCTGTCTCTGCTCTCTCCCACATAACCAGTTATTCTGTCTCATTAACTGGTGAACTCGCTTTCCTCAGAACTCAGTCCATCAATCTTTCTGAAGGCAGATCCTTTTTTCTAATTCAGGTGAAAAGTGAAATTAATTTAATCATTTATGGGCGACACGGTGGCGCAGTGGTTAGCATTGCTGCCTCACAGCCCCAGGGACGGGGGTTCGATTCCAGCCTCGGGTCACTGTCTCTGTGGAGTTTGCACTTTCTCACCGTGTCTGCGTGGGTTTCCTCAGGTGCTCCAGTTTCCTCCCACAGTCCTAAACTGTGCAGGTTTGCTGGATTGGCCACGCAAGATTACCTTTAGTGTCAGGGGATAGCAGGTTAAATATGTGGGTTACGGGGATAGGGCCTGGGTGGGATTGTTGTCGGGACAGGCTCGTTGAGCCTAATGGCCATGACTCAACATAATTAATAGTTAGTGCTGTAAGTATACCGGGGATAAGTAGTCACTCAACTCTGCACCAGGAAATATTTCACGGACTCATAACATAGAAACTAGAAGCAGGAGCCTTCTCCGCCATTCATCGTAATCATGGCTGATCATGGACTTCAATATCCTGATCCCCCTTCCCCCTCGCCCATATCCCTCGACCCCTTTAGCCCCAAGAGCTATATCAAATTTCTTCTTGAAATCAGACAACGTTTTGGCCTCAACTACATTCGGTGGAACTGAATTCCATGCATCCAACACTCTCTGGATGAAGGAATTTCCCTTCACCTCAGTTTATCCCTTATCTTCAAAAGATGACGCCTAGTTCTGGATTCCACCATTGGGAACAGTCTCCTGAATCTACCCTGTCTAACCTTGTTCGAATTTTATAAGTTTCTATGAGATCCCCTCTCACTCTTCGAAACCCCAGTGAATATAATCCTAACGGATTTAATCTCTCCTCATATGGCAGAGCTGCCATCCCAGGAATCAGCCTGGTAAATCTTCACTGTACCCCTCTATTCCCCAAATAGTAAAGCTCTGATTTCAATCAGTTATTATTTCTGCTCCACGGACTTGAAAATGGGACAATTCTGAGGCAGCATTTGACAATAGATCACTTTTAAAATGTGTTGCCTGGCAGATAGGCACCGAATCCAGAATCTTTCTAAGTACAGATTAAGGAAGTTATTCACCCGGGATAATCTGCAGATTTTGTGCGGATGGGGTCGGAGAATGGTTGGATTTGATCCGGGAATAATAGGACGGCAAATGTGACATTTCACAACACTGACAATGGCTGAGCTCAGTGGGGGGAATATTATTCAGCGGGGGCTGTATTGTGGCCTTCATTTTCTGCGCATTTTCGTTGAGATCCGACTCTTTTTCTCTGACCCTGAAACGTCTGCGTCACTTTTTGTCTGAGGCCCGCGGGAGCCTCACTCACTGTGGGTCTCAGTGCACAGTAATACACGGCGCTGTCTCTCATCTTCAAATCTTTCATGGACAAGTGAAAAGTGCTTTGTGTCTGGTTGAGATTCCCGCTGAAGTGTCCAAAGCCGGGAGCCGTATCGGTAAACCCATAACTATTGGCTCTGAGCAGATACTGAGGAGCTCGGTGTGGATACTGGCGATACCAGAACAGGTCATGCTGTATAGCTGAACTCGGCACAGAGTAACTGCAGGGTATTGCTGAATCTTCACCCTCTGCTGCTTCAACTCCTGGTTCTGACTGGAACACTGAGTCTCCATTGCTCATCTCTGAAAATAAACAGCGGACGCACAGCGGGTTAGGAGTCAGAGGAAGACGATAGTCACACAGCGCTGGGAAAGGGAAATTGCACAAGGTTTGCGATATACTTTACAATCTGTGACCAGAATCACTGACCTGGGATCAGTGCAATAACTAGAATCAGGAACATTTTCACCCCCAGCGTTCCAGTCTGAGCTCCAGAAACGGAAACAATGATCTCTCTCTGTACCGGACCTGGAATGTGAGAAGTTGAAAGAGTCAACAAGGTGTGGTGCGATTGGCTGGGGTTTATTTCCCCACCCATTTTTATATCTGCAAATAGTCACTCCCTGCAGAAGGCAACTGTGATGTTCGGTAAGTGATCAGAGAGCGCCCTCCCGTGGACATTACAACCGCATTGGGAACAGACGCAGAAACAAGAGCCCAGATATACACACGCCGAGAAATATAAAGACCCAGAAATACCCAGTGCAGCTACAACACGGACACGAGGGAATAGCCGCTCCACATCCACACCGTTAATACCCCTTATGGTTTTAAAGGTTTCAATGAAGTTATCTCTCAGTCTTCGAAACTCAAGTGGATACAAACCCAACATCAATATTCTCACCGCGGATACAGATAACCCGCACGTACTGGATACTATTACAGCAAACCTTCTCTGAACGTTTTTTAACGCATTACCAGCTTTCTTTAGATAAGGAGATACGTATTGTCCGCAATACTCCAGGTGGTGGTCTCACCAATGCCCCGTACAACGGAAACATACCCTTCCTATTTTATAATAGA